>NC_050523.1:26318630-26326123 GCF_002922805.2 Oryzias melastigma | reverse complement strand
CTGCAGGTACTGGCTTCATTGCACACACAGCTGTAGTAAACATCCATGAACCTGAAGGGTTCGAGCTCAAAAGAAGCTGACGTCCCACACATACTGCAGTGGAGACGTACAAGCCTTCCTAAGGAAACCAAAGGCTTGAATGTAGTGGATGGTGTCTGGATTCTGTCATGTTTTACTGAAATTACTTTCACTAGCTGGTTTGTCATCTGTCTTTTTTCAAATCTGGGCTGAGAATGGAGTCGGCCTTTAACTGCCCTACTTGGTTACCCTTTTAACTCGCATCTGGTTCACACTGGACGCAGAAGCTCTGCGAAGCGTCGCGGAAAGGACGCCACTTGCATTAGGGTCCTTGTTAACCTGCGGTGTGGTTCACGCCAAATGCTGCACGCCGCGGTCCTCCGCAGAAGGCTCGCGTCGTGCAGCAGATGGTTTTGGCTTCTGGTGCGAGCGATCTGCATCAGTTCTGACAGGAAGTTACATCAAGACACATGAGAAAATCCAGCTTATTTTCAAAATATAACCAATGTTTCACAATAAAACACAGAGATTGACAAATGTGATCATGTTTTTGTATCTAAACAGACTGTAGAGATGGAAATAAAAATTCAATCACAGCACACACAGACAGACACACACCTCTCTGTGTGTCTCAACAACAGATACATTAAAGGATGTAGACCTACTAACTACTTGCTTCTTCTTAGCAGAAACATGGGGTCATATTAGGTTATTAATTTACTCATTATGCCAAAAACAAAAAAAAAACTCCAGCAGAAGCTCCTGTCGACCACTGTGGAAAAATGCACGTCTGGTGTGAATAGCAGGAGACAGCGGATGCCACGCGCACTCCACTCCACGCTGCTTCGCGGCACTTCCGCGTCCAGTGTGAACATAGCGTTATGCTCTCAGTCAGTGTGAACATAGCGTCATGCTCTCAGTCAGTGTGAAGATTAGTTGGAGAACATGAACCTTGAAGTAAACACAGCTAAGAGAACGCTTTGACCAGGAAGAATGTTTTGTTGTTCTTCAGTATAACTTTAACAAACCTGTTTCCTTCCATGCAGTCCTTTTCTCTGCCCAGCCACTCATAGACGGCGGTCATGTTCATCTCTTAACATGTAGAAAAAGCTTTCTGAACGAAGAGCTGCTTTCCACTTCTTTTTGTCTGTCAAAAATATGTTGAGCAGCATAGAAAGTTCTGGGTCAACTTTTCAACTGGCAATTCTCAATAAAACCAGCTGTTTTTACTTCATTCCTATAACTGTTTTAACTCCTCGCTGACCTTCTGCTCCTGCAGGAGCTGGTAAGTCTGACCAAAAGGACCAGAGCAATGAGGTGGGCCCCTCAGCTCCACTGCCGCCATCCCCACCTTTCCTACTAAGCAGTTCAGCCATACAAACGCCAAGCCCACCATGCACCCCAGGAACCCCAGGGACCCCCGTCACTCCCTCTGGCCCCGCCCTGCTGGAGGGGCCTGGGAGCACCGAGTGCGTGGTCTGCATGGAAACCGGGGTAAGCAAGACTCGAATGAATGTCGTTCCCTAGGACATAGTTTCTGTAGCTATGGGCGGGACTGTTGGCACAGAGTACATTACTGGTAATTTCCCATCATCCCATTGTTTACACTCTAACGCTAGCTTACAGCTCCTCACACCCCAACCTAACATTAGTGATCCAACAAAGCTGTATATCGACATATCAGGGGTCGAGGGGTGTCGGAGCAGGGCCTCAGTCACACACCCATACACTCTCACATTCACACCTAGGGGTAATTTAGAGTAACCAATCAACCTATGAAGCATGTTTTTGGACGGTGTGAGGAAGCCAGAGTCCCTGGAGAAAACTCATGCATGCATGGGGAGAACTGTAAATCAAAGAACAGAAACACTGGAGCTCAGGTGTTAAAGGGTTAAAGTGCCGAGTAAATTATTATGCAAGACATTATTTTTACTTTTCAACAGTAAAAAAACATGGACCAAATGTTCACTGTGTGTTTAGAGACTCTTTAAGCCCCTTTGTTGTGTGTTTGCAGTCTAAGGTCATCTTCCTGCCGTGCGGTCATGTGTGCTGCTGTCAGGTCTGCAGCGATGCTCTGCAGAACTGCCCTCTGTGCCGCTGCAGCATCTCCCAGCGTATTCGCCTCTACCACAGCTAGAAGCAGCTGCTGCACTACGCTGCCCTTTACCCACGACTGCTCTCGTATGCATGACCTTCAAGCTGCTGTTATAGAAGTGTACTATCAGTAGAAGTATTCTCTACATCCTTTCTTTCCCACATCTGTGTCTTGTACTGTTTGTATTTTAACATATTTTAAAAATCTTCTATTTAAAATGTGACTGTATATTGATCACAAAGTGAATTATATAATTCCCTGGTTGAAGACTGGTTTGCTTGAGGATACCTCCACCAATGATTTGTGCCTTTGACATTTTTTAATGTTTGTCTGGTCTTTCAAACAAAGTGTAATGTCTTGAATTCATGTACGTTTACTCAAAAAGCTTAATAACGCTGTCTTTTCTTACTGGAAGCAACATTTCCTCTTAAATAGTGGTTAGTAAACGGTGTATAGTGGCATAGAGCTTTACTACTTTCTTAGAAGGCCCAGAGTGTTTTAGTCATTCATTGATGGCAGCTCCACTGCTGAACACTGGCACCAACCTATAACCACCAGGAGCAACGTGGATTCAGTGTCTTACCCAAAAACACTTCGACTCATGGCAGGTAAGGTGGGATCTGAACCTGTGATCCTCTGATCAGGGTCAGCCGCTCTACCTCTGCACCTTCTATTCTCCTGGAAGCTTTTCTCTTCTTTCTGATGTATCAGGGCTTAGATTAAACAGTATTACCTGCTAGAGTACAAACTACAATAGTCTTCTCTATACTCATGTATTGTTGTGACTCTAACAAAGACAGTTTAATGTATGCATGTTCTGGTTTTTAATGTTAATGTTGGGATGACCTGATTAACCATCACAAGCAACCAAAAATGAAAGCATTACTTTGTGTTGGAGGGCCCACCTGTGTGTAAAGTCACTGCCAGTTCAGAAATCACAGTTTTAGTGTCTGAGAGCT
Organism: Oryzias melastigma; assembly: GCF_002922805.2. Taxonomy (NCBI): domain Eukaryota; kingdom Metazoa; phylum Chordata; class Actinopteri; order Beloniformes; family Adrianichthyidae; genus Oryzias; species Oryzias melastigma. The sequence continues at coordinate 26,323,051 of NC_050523.1, read as the reverse complement.
ATTTATTTAGTAAACGGATCCAGTTCACACATTTTCTCACTCACATATTTGACATCTGCACTTTCTAATCTCCATTCAATGTCAATTTGTGGAGCATTGCTGTACATCACAGACCATCAAAGTGTAAATCCATCTGAAGTTTAAATCAGTACCTGTTGTTTAAGTAAACAGTTCTTTCTGGTCATAAAGACATGTAAGGACATTCTGATGCAATGTACCACTTGTGCAGGCTACGTCCCATGATGCATTTGTTCTCTGATGTACGCATAAATGCTCATTGTTGTAAAAAAACATTTTTGAGGCTGGAAAAAGGAGAGCTACACATTTATGTTTCTATTCATTTCATGGGATTAAAAAAGGTTTTGGTTTGTATTCTTTAAAGATTAAAACAACTATCCAAACTTTTTTTCTAAAAAGAGTGAATCCTTTAGATCCAACAGCAGTCAGTTTGCTGACATTTTTATGAGGTTCCTGTATATGTGGATTGAAAGGACAACAGCTTTCAGGAACACTTAAAGAATGATGAATTCCTTCTCATGTTTTGGTTGGTGGATTTATTCTGGATGTAAAAACTACATTTCAATTCTGCTGCAAAGAAACTGTAGTCTGTGTATATTTGAATAAAATCACAACCCTGGATCAGGTACTCATTATGATTCCTATATAATAACCTATTTATTTATAAAAAAATAATGTTTCAAATGTTCATTTGTTACACTTTGCACAAAAGCATTATTACCGTGACCTGGGAATTATTTGTTCTGATGATCCTTTTTAAAATTGGACTAAAATTCATCATTTTATGGTCATTTTACTGTCTGCTAAACCGACGACGCTGAAGCTGGCTTCTGATTCACAGCTTCCGATTCGCGAGAGTGCTCCACTGTATTTTTCGAACTCAGACCACCTAAAAACAGGTCCTGTTCGAAAACTACTGTACATAGACAGTTCAAACCAGGATTAAATTATGCTTTAGATAGTAAAGAATAATTAAAGTGTTTTCTTTGATTTATGAAAGCTTTTACTGATTTGTGAAAATGCAAAGTTGGATGATTTTACCGCATTTTTTGTAATCTGACCATATAAAAATTACAAAAAATGCGATAAAATCATCCAATTTTGCATTTTCACAAATCAGTAAAAGCTTTCGCAAATCAGAGAATATATTTTTTTTATTCTTTACTATCTAAAGCATAATTAAATCCTCATTTGAACTGTCTAGGTGCAGCAGTTTTTGAACAGGACCTGTTCTTAGGTGATCAAGGGGAAAAAATGCAATAAAAAAACATCATATTTTACATTTTTACAAATCAGTTAAAGCTTTCACAAATCAGAAACTGTGTTTGATGTAATCTTTACTATCTAAAGCATAATTTAATCCTGGTTTGAACTGTCTAGGAGCAGTAGTTTTCGAACAGGACCTGTTTTTAACTGGTCGGTGTGCAAAAAATGCGATAAAATCCCGCCATTTCACATTTTCACAAATCAGCAAAAGCTTTCACAAATCAGAAACTGTGCTTAATTTATTCTTTACTATCTAAAGCATAATTTAATCCTGGTTTGAACTGTCTATGTACAGTAGTTTTTGAACAGGACCTGTTTTTAGGTGGTCCGAGTTCGAAAAATACAGTGGAACGATCGCGCGAATCGGAAGCTGTGAATCGGAAGCCAACTTCAGTAGGCTGTGCAGGGAGGCCTAGCCAGAAGATTTGGACTGAACCAGGCAGACTGTGATCCTGTCTGTCTTCATCAGCACATCTCCAAAAGGTTTGAGTATTTGTCTTCTTAATCTTTAAATCTTTTGTCCTCCATCAGGAGACAAAAGCAATAAGAACATGTTAAAAAAACCTAAAAGAATATTGTCATTAGAGTGGGCCTTTAAATGTATATTTCATTCATATCTGTTTTAATCTTTAATTCTTTTGTCCTCCATCATGAGAAAAAATCAAAAAGAACATTTTAAAAACACCTAAAAAATATTTTCATTAGAGTGGGTCTTTAAAATTATATTTGATTCAGAATGTTAATGTAGAAATGTACAGTAAATGTTTTCAATTACTACCTGTTTCTGTGTATTATAATATATTGATTAATGGTAAATCATTTTTAAGTAATCTTGGAGTAACTACAAATTACTCTGTGCTTTTAGGCATTTTGATAATCATATTGATAAAACATTTTCTTTTGAGTGCTTCTGTCAGTCACCAGCTTTGTCGTCAATGAGGTCACATTATTATCAGTGTTTTCTGAACACGTTTAACGTTATGTCTGCAGACAGCGCTTCAACCAGAGCCATTCGGAGCTTTTCTTCAGCTTTGTCAAACCACCAGGTAGAAATACAACAATAAGAACTGCCCAAAAACTATTTTTCATTCAATTCAATTCAATTATTTAATAAACAGGAAAAGATTAAACAATCAGGCCTGACTCCGTTTAAAACTGGTTTTCAACAGGTTCCTGCTCTGTAGAACATAAAACTCCAAACATGATACGCAGCAAGACAGAAACAAATACACACCCAGAGAATGCAGAAAATGAGTTCATCTGTTGTTGATGGACAGATGGGAATTTGTCTTTCTCAAAACAGTAACATCATCAATAAAAATACAATCTTAACATGAATACGTAGTCATAGTATAGATCAAAAAGAAAAAGAAAGTGATTATTTTCACTGCATCTCTGAGTGCAGCTGTGTCTGCAGCTCACCGCTCCTCCAGGGGATGGGTTAATTTTAAACATCTAGGTGCATGACAGCTAATGGAAATGTAAGTTTAAATAACAGCATCCAGCGACATTGAGCCTTGGACATGTTTAAAATACACACGGGTAATGCATTCATGTGCATCTTAGCTACTCATCTTTCATGTGGCCAACAGGAATTTGCATCTGTAAAAACACAATCTAAACTGAAATGATCTGTAGAAATATGATACAATGTGAGTAAATATGTTTCTGTTTTTAGGAGGCTACACAACCCCACGGCAGGGCAGTTCCAGGGCCTTCTCCGCCGTATGATGTTCGCTGTGGTGTCTCACCAAAAGGATCAGGAAACGTTCTGCAGAAGAGAACTGTCTCCCTGTCAGCTGCAGACGTGCACTCTGCTCGGATGTCAGAGGAACATCTCCCATCCCCATTCTCTTGCATTCCTGCAGTCATTTGACCACAGCTACCTGCCTGCCTGCCTGTTTTGGTGGTCATTTAGGCAGAGTCTTCTCTACATTTCTGGATTGGTTATCATAAGAATGTCCTGTGAAGTCACAGCAGATGTTCCTTCATTCTTGGATCCAAGCGACCTTCTGCTGAGGAACCTGAAGAACAGTGGAGGGCTGGAGGTCTCCTCAAAGGGGAACAATGAAGGTTTTCAGAACAACAGAATGTGTGGTGCACCAGAACTCTAAAGATTAGGGTCAATCTTTTTGTTCAAGCTGAAATTGGTTCAGAAAGGTATTTTAAGCCAGAAAGCAGATCAGAGTTCAGGATGACAACCACAATTTAATAACTTATAGTTTTTTTTGGGTTCCATAAAGTGAGTCTGAACCACATGGGAAAATGAACCACACTGGAGATTCAGAGTGCCACTGCATGAGAGTGGCTGTTAGTTTTTAGGGTTTTAGTTGTGATATTTTGATCATATTTCAGCTTAGTTAGATTTGTAGATGACAGCCATGTCTTTTTTATACTGGAGAACATTCTCTTGTAGAAGGAATAAAGGTATTCTATTTAAATGTTTCAATTATTTAAGGCCATGTCGTGTGAAGCTGTAAGAGAATAACTTTGGTTTATTAAATAAAGCAGCAGATGTGAGGAAAAGAACATGTGTTGGACGTCTGTGACTTATATATATATCATCAACAACACAGGTCTTCAAATGCATTTAAGTAATCTACACATTTACCTTTTGTTTTCTGTGGACGACAAAGATTTAGGACAAATAGCTAAACTGAATTATCAACAACAAGTGGTGAGAAGAATTGGGGGAAAAAAAATATTTAATTACAAACTGAGCATTTGTGAGCCATTACATATGAGAACTAAAGCTGATGCACAAATACAACTTAAATCAGTGTGTCATGATTGAACAATGACCCCATCCGTGCATCAACATATTCATTCAATAAATCCTCTGTCTGGCAATGTGGACACTTTTGTTTGTATCCTAATTAAGTAAATACAAACCCACAATAGTCAATATTTTTAAAGTAATGTAATAATAATAAAGCATAAATACATGATGTACTTAATTGTTAAATTGATAATAATAATAAAATAACCTAAAAATGCCCAAAGTAAAAATAGGGCTGCGCAGTGGTTAGGTCTGTTGCCTCACAGTGAGAAGGCTGGGGGATTTGGGACCTTTCTGTGTGGAGTTTGCATGTTCTCCCCGTGCATGCGTGGGTTTTCACCGGGGACTCCGGCTTCCT
>NC_050523.1:26316776-26318496 GCF_002922805.2 Oryzias melastigma | reverse complement strand
CAGTAGCCGGGATAGGCTCCGGCACCCCCGCGACCCCGGAAGGGAAGAAGCGGTCAGGAAAATGCAGAGCCAATAGGAGGAGTTTTTCTAGATGACATGACGTGGATGACTGCTCCACATTAGCATACTGAATCACTAGTTACCTAGCTGACAGTAGGTTCTTCACTAGTTCACTAGTGACATTAATAAGAATGCAGTAGTGAACTAGTAAGAAAATATTGGGCTCACTAGTTAACTAGTGGGCTTTTTGCACTGCACTAGTGAACTAGTGACATTTTTAGCCGTCACTAGTTCACTAGTAAGACTTAAATACGTTGCACTAGTCAACTAGTTCACATTTTGCATGTCACTAGTTAACTAGTTCGATATTTTGGTTGCACTTGTTAACTAGTGAGCTTTACAGGAGCCTTACTTGTGAACTTGTAGGACATTTACATGTGACTAGTTCCCTAGTGGCATTTTGAGAGTGTCACTAGTTAACTAGTAAGCAAAAATATGGTCCACTAGTGAATTAGTGCACATTTTTAGACATCACTAGTTAACCAGTAAGCCAAAACATGTTCCACTAGTGAACTAATAGCACTTTTGGCATTACTAGTTGGCTTAAAACATCCTGATATCAAGGATATCTATTTAATGACGAATCGGCTTGCCATACATATGTGGCCTTTTTTTTCCAAAGCGACGACATCACGGTGAATCTGCAGACAAATACAAATTCATTAGTGTTAAAAAACGTAAATGTTTTTTAATGTGACAATAAAATACAGGAAAAAAACGGTTGTTTCTTTATCCTGAAATTGAGTCAAAACATCAAAAATAACATTTCCATAACACTTTCATGTTCATTTTTTGTCAGGACCAAATCTTTTCCTCCTCTGCTGAACTACAGTAATAAATGAAATAGAGATTTATCATTTCCAATGAACTTTTGTTTTTTAAAACATTAAAGACTGAGAAAAGCGGGATACACTGTGGATAGTTTGACAGTCTGTTACTACCGCCGCGTTCTCTGGCTGCAGCTCGATGCAGCGACGTGTCCAGCGGAGCTCCCGCCATGAATATGCCGGCAGACAGACCGCTATGCTGGGGCTGGATCTCGCTTAAACCTATAGAACTTTGGGATATTTTGCATATTTTCATGCGGCGAAAGAGGGACGGGACACACACTCAAAGCTGATATTTATCTTTCATCTACAAATAACTGGCGTTGTTTAAACTACATTTAAAACGTTCCCTGGTGCGCTTGCGGAACGTCGGGGGTCCGCAGCTCTCGGGGCGCGGCGCCGGACGTGAGCCGGTACCACCAGACGTGGTACTGGACGCAAACTGGAGCCGGGTTAGGGTGCAGGAGCTCTCCAGGTCCTAGCGCCGGCCGGTTTTAGCTCGCAGCTCGGAGGTTGGAGACCCGCCCGTGATCTAGTGTGATCAGCCGGTGAGTTAGAGGGCGATGAGGGACGCCTGCACGCGGTATGGAAAGGCATGTATGAGAAAATCCGCGATTAATGCGTCAAAAAAATTGTCGGCGTCAAGCACATGTCAGATTAACGCGTAATTAACGCGACAAATCTGACGGCCCTTATATATATACGTATATATATATGTATATAGATATATATGGATATATATATGTAGATGGGGATCGGGTAGCGACCAATGAGTTTAATCACTAGAGATGGCATGCAGGCTTTTTGCTTTTGTCCAAGATGCGTATAGCGAC
>NC_050523.1:26306218-26309724 GCF_002922805.2 Oryzias melastigma | reverse complement strand
AGCCTTCAAACTCAGTCACAGAGACCCAGACACCACAGATGTCATCCAGACACACCCCAGAGTGAGATTCATTCATTCATTCATTCATCTTCCTGACCGCTTTGTCGCTTTCGGGGTCGCGGGGGTGCCGGACCCTAACCCGGCTACTGAAGGGCGAAGGCGGGGTTCACCCTGGACAGGTCTCCAGTCTGTCACAGGGCCTCAATCACACACCCATCCACTCTCACATTCACACCTAGGGGCAATTTAGAGTCACCAATTCACCTATGAAGCATGTTTTTGGATGGTGGGAGGAAGCCGGAGTCCCCGGTGAAAACCCACGCATGCACGGGGAGAACATGCAAACTCCACACAGAAAGGTCCCAGCCGGGAGTTGAACTGGGGCCTTCTCGCTGTGAGGCAAGAGCGCTAACTGCGCCACCGTGCAGCCCTCCCAGATTGAGATGAAAGCTCCAAAACCGAGAAAATCTTTAAAGGATTTCTTTTTTTTTTGTAGATTTTGAAGAGCCCCTCACAATAAATCAATCCAATCTATTTATCTTCCATTTATTGGAAGTTTGGGGGAGCTCGTGCGCTGGGTGCGTTGGTGTAAATTCGGGACCGCTTTTCGTGGGGGTTCTATTCAAACGCATGTAGAGCAGACCTCCGGACTTCTCGCTTTTGCATGGACTTTTCATTGGGGATGGCCGCTGCAATGAAAGCCAAAGCAGCCGGTATGTGTGCACCCTAACATTTGCAGACGCCGCAGTCTCTAGCTCAGGATCACATTTTTGACAGGCGGCAAGCAGCAGCGATCAGCGGATTTGCCGCGTGGTGATAGAAGGGCGGGCCACCTGTTTGCGGCTCAGAGGTTGGGGAGGTCAGATTTAATTGGAACAGTCAGCAAGTCAAAAAACGATGACACCCAAAAACGTCAATTTTTGACGCAAAGGTCTTAAACATGCGTCAATATGCGATAACTTAGGAATGAAAATGTGTTGATTTGTTGGCATTATTTTTTTATTACTGAAATAGCAAAATAAGCACAGATAATGGACCAGAAGCAAAACAAAAGAACCGCTTTGGCCCCGGAACCAAATAAAACCCAATTATTTTCCCCCCCTCGGGTTAATACGAGACAGTGAGCATTCAAGCTCAGCCACAGAGACATAGAAACACTGTGGAAGCGGCTGTCATACAGACACAGCCCCCTCTACCAGGAAAATCTTTTAATTATATTTATTTTAATAATCTTTTAATATTAATCCTAAAACCCAAACATGGAAACAAGATTCCCAATGCTATCTTCACAATAAATAAACCTTATTCCTCAAAATTATTTGGGTCTTCCATTCATTTTAAGTGAGATATCCACAGACAGAGCTGGTAGCTCCTCCCACATGCGGCCGCGGCGTCAGGAACACATTTTTGACAGGCGGCAGCAAATTTGCGGCGAGGCGAAAGAGGTGCAGGGCACGTGAAATTGTTGCACGGTGTGAATGATGTGTCCTGATTTTGCTTTTGTGTGTCCTTGTGTGTGTGCATATGTATAGAATAATTTAATTCAAAGTCGAGTATTTTATATACAGTTATATGGTATTTATTTTGGTATTTATTTTAACACTAAAACAATGTATTTACTTACATTTTTTTTAAATAGAAGAATATTGTGTTCTGCATAGTTTTGTAACTTGTGTCATATTGTACCTGTTTCTTCTCTCATGTATTGGGACCTGAGTTCCATTCTCATGCCAATAGCATTAGTTTATCTAATGGTTTGACAATATAAATTGTTGAATTTTTTTAATTATTCATGCCGACATTTCATAATCTCTATTTTCACTCAGAAATCAAAAGCTCAGCAAAGGTTGAAGCATTCACAGCTCTGTCATGTTCAGCTTCAGCTGGTCTGCACAGAAAATCTACATGTCACTTTCATATTTTTGGCTACAGTTTTTAAAATTAATTTGATCCTTTTTTACCTTTAGTTTTGCGGAGCTCCGACACAGTTATGATCAAAAACAAAGAGGAGCGATGTTAGAACCACGGCTGAGCTAACAGCAGCTCACTGACCGCAGTAGAAAACATTACAACAGGAATAAGTTTGACTTTAATCTCAGACACGCTGGAATTGTCTGAGTTTAGATCTGTCTACAGGATTATGTGAGAATGGAAATTTAGGAAACTTTTAATTGGTGAGAAAAGATCTTCTGCAGCTCCACGTCTCATAGACAAAGCTAATGCTAGCGTTAGCATTAGCACAGATTTAAAGAATAAAATCATAATTACTTTCAGAATCAAATAAGAGGCTTTTAGTGAAGTACTTGTAACCTTCGTCTAACTATGACTGGGTTGTCAGAGAGAAATAATCCACGACTCATTTAATAGGAATTTGGGGAAGCAACAGCTGACCTGCTGCTACGTCCTGACTGCAGACAGGAAGCGTTACTGACATTTGTACATTTGACATTTGTGAACAATCTAAGAAGGGAAAACCAATACACCCATATAGGACATTTATAAAATAAATATTGTACAAATTTCAGTCAAAATTGGTGAGGTTACCTTTTATTATATAAATTGCTTTAAACAGCGTTCAGCTATCAGCTTTGCCATTCGAAACAATAGACGGCGGAAGCAACTCAGCCCTTTCTGGCGATGTGTGACGTCACGTGAAAAGGGTCTATTACACATTTGAAAGAAAGACCCGGACAAATGTGGATTTTTTTTCTTCTTTAGAAGTTAAGCCTTTAGTGAGCAGCTAGAACACAAACACAGCAAACAATCAGCTTCAGTCTCTGTGTTTTATTTCACAGCAGGTTCAGTATAGACTCCCCTTCTAAGCTGCTCAAAAAAAACGGAAACCACACCATTCATGTCTCATGAGTGGTAGAATAGCTTATTAAAAAAATACATACTGCTATGTGCTTTGGACTTTTTTGTTTGTTTAACGTTTTTCTTTATTTCACTGTTTTGATTGTAGCTTATGAAATCTAAGTTGCATATATGTGCATAAAATCACCAAACCAAAGTTTCATCTTGTTCACTTTTCCAGCTTCAGCCTGAATTAGACGCAGACGTCTGAGGAGCGAGACAGACTTGAAGGACCTGGTCGTATTTTCAAACAGAAAAAAGATCCAGCTGTTCACTTGTTAGGATGGTTATTTATTTTAAATACCACTGAACGCGCTTCTCACGTGCATCTGATCAGACTGTAACGTGGCAGCTCATGTGAAGAGACAGCGCGCGAGGGGGTCAGCAGTGTCACCCAGATGCTTATTTTATCTCGACTAAAAGGAATAAATGTAAGTAAATTCCAAAGGACCGCTGACAGAATCAAATGTTGGAATGGTTCTCCCTCAAAGGCTTCAACAATGACTTGTACAATCAGCCCAGTCTCAGTAAAATGCGTACATATGCGATTTGAGAAATACCGTGTATAATATACGCCAAAACCGGTTTTTGCGTGCATATAATACCCGCGGTCCTAAATGTGTTAAAGTCTGTTTTCCACGTTTGACACGTCC
>NC_050523.1:26298402-26302540 GCF_002922805.2 Oryzias melastigma | reverse complement strand
TATCATCAATAGAAATGTGAAATTTTTATTTTGTTGACAAAACAAAAGGTTCTAATAAATTTGAAGAATGAAATAAATAGAAAAAATTTAATAAAAAATGTAGATAGAAAATTGAAAACTAGGAATTAAAGTGTAAGAAGAATGAAGAAAACAAGATTGACTTCCTTTATCATGTATATCATGTTTGTGTAGACTCTTCTGAATCTCTCTCTCTTTTATTTAATTTCAATCTCAAGGTTTCCAAAAAAAGATGTGAGGAAGAAGTGGGAAGCGGCCTTAAGGAGAGAAGGCTTCACTGCAACTGACTCGTCTGTGCTCTGCAGTGAACATTTTAAGCCAGAAGATTTTGACCGGACCGGTCAGATCGTGAGACTGAAAGATGGCGTTATTCCGTCAGGAAGCACAAGGAAGAGGCTCTGTAAAGAAGTGCTCTTCTAGGGGTTTTAGCTCATGTCCAACTTTCAAGAACATTTTGTAAATGTGGTTTAATGGTTTGTCATGTTCTTGTTCCCCTAGTTTCTCTCTCTCAAAAAATATATGATTTATAATTCTATAAGTATATTATATTGCATATATTATATTTATATTCTATCTATATATAAGGAATATAAAAACTGAGTTTGAGTATCTCTATCTCTTTCTAATATATGCATATATGATTTATAATTCTACAAGTATATTATATTAATTTCTATCTATATATTAGAAATATGAGATTGAGTTTGATTATCTCTATCTCCCTCTCTAAAAATATATGATTTATAATTCTGTAAATATATTGCATATATTATATTTGTATCTTTCTCTTTATCTTTCTAAAATAAAACTGTATGTGTTCATATATAATGAAATAGCTGAGTCTTTTATTTATTTTTTGCTTCTATTACTGTTAAGCCCAGAATAAATTATAAATTATGCCAACCCATGTGTACTGGATCATAGCTAAATATATGATGTTTGCAACAAAGAAAAAATTTTGAAAATCGGTTGAGTATCCAGCGAGTTATGATCGATTAAGCGCGAGGACTCGTCGTTGCGCCTGTCAAACAGATTACAACCAGTGGAGACGGCGACCGGTCCAAGATGGCGGCCCCGCGGCTCGTCAGCGCCAATAGGAAGTAGCGGTCGATGCGGCATCTACTCTCTATTATATCTATGTCTTGGACAACAGTAAAAAGCCTGTGTCGTCGCTAGTGAAGTTTACCTCTATTGGCATCTTTACCATTCCAATATGGCGCCCGACTTTGCGTATGTAACAAGCTAGCTAGTGATATCTCTGAGCTACACTCCAACACAGTAGCGGGCCTTCTCGTAGGTGCCCAGCCATTCAAACCTCAAGAAGAAGAAGAAGAAGAAGAAGAAGAAGAAGAAGAAGAAGAGCCGGACCATAGAGGAGCTGGACTCTGGATTCGGTCCGCGGTGTCGGTGTCACACCGATCTGGCGGTGACAGGCCGTCATTTCTCCTCTCTTCGTTCATGTCCGTAAAGGTGCGTGACAGTACATGACTCGTCGATAAGCTCGTTGTGATGTTCTTGTAGCTTAGCCTGGGAGATGCTAGCAGTGACTGTTATGCTAGCCAAACATGCTGTCATGTGAACAGTTTGTGATGTTTGTGTTGTTTGTGGATCTGTGGGAACTATTCTCTGAGTTGTCCGGACATCTTCCAGGATACCCGCTCAGTGTCAAACTGTTATCATGTTTATAGGAGCTGCATGAAGGAGAAGAATATCTCGTCTAGGCTGTTTATCTGGTTGTTTTTGAGTTTCTTTTGAACTACTTGAGCCCCTGAACTTCAGTTCAAGGTGTAATTGAATTCATTGGGATTTAAAATGGTACATTTTGTTCTGACTTAAGTCTAATAGTTCATCAAGTCAGCTAGTTTATTTATTCTTGTGTGTGTCGTCATCAAGCAAAGCTCGAGTGTATTCATCTGTGGGTGGAGGATGAAGAACTCTGTGGAAACACTTTGTAATGAGCAGAAAGATTCTCGACTCCACTGTAATAAGACTGACTTCAATGAACATTATTATGTGTTGAGGGTTTGAAAAAAAAAGACTTTATTGAACATTCTTTCAGTTTACAATTATTCACATTCAGCTGCACATTTTTTTAACAATAGATAACAGAAAACACGACAGGTACAGTGCAACCTGCACATCAACTTAAAGCACTAACAAACCAGGGGGTTACAATATATCTTACTATATATGTACCGGTAAACATGGGCGCCACTAGGGATTTTGGGCCCCATGAAAACATTTTTATAGGGCCCTTAAAACAAAAACAAACTGGCATTAGGGGCCTGTGTGGGCCCCCCTCAGTCTGGGGCCCTAGAATCAGCCGCCTTTCCCATCCCTTTTTGGCACCCCTGTATGTAAACTCAAAACAGTTAAAAAATATGCAGTTCATTTCAAATATGAAATGTTCTTGAAGCCTTCAGATTTTGCATGTGTTCTATTGTTTTATAATAGGATTGAAGGTCCAGATAAAATCAATTAAAATAGAGTTGTGAATTGACCATTTATATTTGTGAAGATGGAATTTACCAAAATAATAAACAGTTGAATAACACAAATTAAATTACAATAACAAGGCAGCATGACATCAGAAATATGAATTCTTATATTAATATTCAGTTTTGTTATTATTAACACCAAGATTCTCTGGTGTAAAAACAAGGACAAATACATGAAAAATTGTTTCTCTACTCAAGTGACAAAACACAGGATTCATCTAAGTTAATTTTAAATTATTGACTAGATATCAAGAGCTACGGGTAGAAATGAAACATGTGGGAATGTTTGCATCACTGGTGGCTAAAGTGGGAATAAAGATCTGAATATGTCAGAGAAAGTCAACTCGGTCACAGTAGCAAGGGGATTTTTCTGACTCCATCTTTATTTGATCACACTAGTATAAAAAAGGTATTTTTTACGAGTTTAACTCAGTCAAACCACTGTACACTTAAATCATCTTCAATTCAATATCAACTTATTTGTCAAATTTCTGATCCAATTATGTTTGGTTACCAAGAACCTTTGACATTATTAGGGGTTTAAACTGTGGCTGTAGTGCAGAGGAACAGTGGTCGGCCTCTGATCAGAAGATCACAGGTTTGATTCCCGCCCACGAGTTGAGGTGTCCTTGGGCCAGACGCTGAACCCTCCGTGCTCCTGGTGGTTGTATTTCTGTGTCCGTGGATGAATGGGACTGTGAAGTGCTTTGTAGAGAGATGTTATAAGTTTAGCTTCTAAACCTAACAAACATTACAGTTATTGATTAATGTATGAAATAATGATTGTTATCAAAATATAATGCCATTTGGCTCCATTTTAAAAGCTGTTTTAAAAAAAAAATCTATTTATTTAAATAATTGTTCAATAGTTTTCTGAGTGAAGATCAGTCTGATGTGTCACCTGAGGAGGAGTTTCAGGTTTGTGTACGTGCTCGTCGTGCTGCCTAATTATGGTTTAGGTCAAAGTGCATTTACACTGAAAAAAAGAATGTAATTTGTCCCTTTTCATCAGTTCATATGAGTTTTCCTCAGATTTTGCTTAAAGTTTTTGAGTTTAGCAAAGTTTCTCTTTTTCTCATTGACTATTCTGAATTTTTTGTTGAAAATCCTGATGGATTTCTATTTCTTGCAGTCACAATGTCAAACCCTTCTCTGGTGGTCCTGTATGGAAGCCAGACCGGCACAGCCCAGGATGCGGCGCAGAGGATTGGCCGTCAGGCTCAGAGAAGGCGGCTGCAGGTCCAGGTGATGTCTCTGGATAGCTACCAAGTGGTGAGTTTGGTTCGGCTGATGGATACACTCCCTTTTGGTTCATTTAGCATTAAATGCTCTACTCTGGAAGAGTCGAGTTCAGTCACTGCCAAACATGCTAATATTTCAGCTACATGCTAGCTATTTTGGCTAATTTAAGCTTTTTTTGCTTTTTAGGCTATTTTGAAGTTTAGCTAATGTTTCAGCTGCGATCTGGGTGTTTTGGCTAACTCAGGCTTTTTTCATTTTTTAGGCTTATTCACCATTTAACTAATGGCTTTCAGCTTAAGTGATTTTAGCTATCAATTTCAGCACCTTCAAATTGAGCTTACAGCATTCACACTAGCATTATCACAGGGAATGCTATATAT
>NC_050523.1:26274469-26298325 GCF_002922805.2 Oryzias melastigma | reverse complement strand
TCTTTTGCTTAACTGAGTGTGGTTATTTTGTGGGATGATTTCATGTTTTTCACTGATTTTTTTAGTTCAAAATTTCACTGAAATTAAGTTGTTTGGGTTTTTTAATATTTTTTTTTTCAATTTAAAGCTAGTTCTCAGTATTATTTGGAGTGCAGTAAATGATTTTTTTGTTCCTTTCCTGCAAAGCAGCTTCATGTAAACAGTAAGTAGAATTTCACTTCTTGCTAATTGTCTAGAACGCTGGGAGAGATCTGATCCACACATTCATCACTGCTGGTCTGCTTTCCCTCTTCAGCCTGCATTCTTTGGGATTATGCTGCTTTTGTCAAAACTGAACAATAATGTCTGTGCTCGAACAGGCCAACCTGATTGCAGAGTCTCTGGTGGTGTTTGTCTGTTCCACCACTGGACAAGGAGACCCCCCTGACAATATGAAGGTGATAAGACTGATGAAGGAGTCGATTTGTTGTTTTATTTACAGAACTAAAGTTTTAAAAATATGTGAAAAATGCTGGAAACAAGGAAAGCTTTCAGAAAATGTGAACCACTGTGAACCATCAATCAACAAAATGCAGTGAGTGAAGAAAAGAAAAGTCGAATCAGTATTAGATCTGTCCATCCTTTGCCTTCAAAACAGAGTCTGTGCTTATAGATTACACGTGCCAAAGTCAAGGCCCGGGGGCCGGATCTGGCCCTCCAGATCATTTTATTGTTATTAATGACCCGATGTTATCTTGTGCTAATTTCTAACTTGTATAAATTTGACAAATTATATTTTTATGGAGAGTAAAATATTAAAAGTTATTTAAGGTTTAAGTTGGATTATTCTGGAATAAAATTCCTGCCTTTTTATTATTCATAATTATGTTAAAAAATAAAGTTTCAAAGTTTTAAAAATTGGCATTCTGCTAGCTTTTTGGACTATTTTGGCATTTGCTAAGATTTTTTAGGCTGTTTTGGAGTTTAGCTAATATTTCAACTACATGTGCTTCTCCTCTCGTTGGTTTGTTCCTCACAGAACTTCTGGAGGTTTCTTTTTAAGAAGTCTTTACCTGTTGGCTCTCTGAGTCGGCTGGATTGTGCAGTGCTGGGCCTTGGAGATTCTTCGTATCCAAAGTTAGTCTGTTCACAAAACCCTTTTTATTAGTTTCATTTAATAGGAGACACAGACCGTAACAGTTTTTACCGTTTTCTGTTGAAGGTTCAACTTTGTGGCAAAGAAGCTTCATAAGCGTCTTCTGCAGCTCGGGGCCAATATGTTGATGCCTGTTGGGCTTGGAGATGATCAGCATGACCTGGGGTAAGAGGATGTCTGGACAGGAGGTTTGGAGTGTCTCACTGTGGATGTTCCTTGTTATGTTTTTAAAGGGGCCATACCATGAAAATTCTACTTTTTGAGTTTTTAAGTGCATTTTACTATATTTACTCTATAAAGAACCCCAAAGTGATATTTTGATCCATTCATGCCTTTAAGAGGAATCCTCTAAAAACTTGCACTGTCTGCAGCAGCCCCTCCCATACCCACGAAAACGAGCAGGTGGAAACGTGCTGACGTCAGCACGATGTGACCCGCCCTCTCCAAGAAGAGTCTGCTCTGGCAGCACCGCCCCCAGTCTAACACCAGTGCTCAGTATATCCACTGAGCTAGTGGTGATCAGCAGCTGATAGCCAGCTAAAATATTAGCTAAATGACAAATTAGTCTGAAAAAACTAAAACAGAAAACCTAGGTTAGCCAAACAGCTATAGCATGTAACTGAAATATTAGCTAAACTCTAATAGTAGCAAAGTAGCCTAAAAAACTAAAAAAAGACTGAATTAGCCAAAACAACTTGTGTGTAAATATTATCCTAGCTCCAAAAACCTAAAACAAAGTTTAAATTGGCCAAAACAGCTAGTATGTATCTAAAATATTAGCTAAACCCCAAAAAAGCCTAAAAAATCTTAGTGAATGCCAAAATAGTCCAAAAAGCTAACAGAATACCCAATTTTAATTTTAAAACCATAACCATATTATTATGAATAATAAAAAGTCAGGAATATTATTCCAGAATAAATCAACTTAAACCTTAAATAACTTTCAATATTTTACTCTCTATAAAAATATATTTTGTCAAAATTATACAAGTTAGAAATAAACGCTAGATAAAATCGGGTCATTAATAACAATAAATAAAATGATCTGGAGGCCTTGATAGAATTACCAGGAGGGCCGGATCCGGCCCCCGGGCCTTGACTTTGACACATGCTGTAGGATGATCTCATGAAATGTGCAGCAGCCACACGCAGCGGCAGGTGGAGCTTCAGGAATCGAGTCGTTTTACTTCCGGGTAGATTTTTTAGTTTTTAGTGTTCCAAAGGTAACATTTGATCATAGTTATGGAATAGTTTACTCTGAAAGACTGAAGAAAATCACAGTATGACCACTTTAAAAAAAGATTGTCATTCCATCTTCAGTGTTGAGGTACCAGTTCTTAGTTCGAACCAAACCCTCGCCTTCCTCCTCTATCTATCATCAGTGTGGAGTTCATCAGAGCTCAGAGTTGGCCACTATTAGGTGTCTGTTTCCTTGGTCTGCTTATTTTTGTTCCATCATAACTTGGCACATTTTGGGTGGGGTGCTCCCGTTCAGAATGCTACAGATGAAAGCAGACGATCTGTTCATGGGGGTGTAGTTTCAAACCAAGGGGGCGGGGCTTCCTTTAGTTTTAAGAGGCCTCTAACAGTTCACTCTCGGATGTTTTGGTCAGGCCGGATGCTGTCATTGACCCGTGGCTCACATCGTTTTGGGGGTCAGTTTTGGCCCTCTACCCATCCTTGACCAGGGTGACCCCGTTAAGAGAAGACGAACGGTAAGGACTGAACTACCATCAGCTTCTGGCTCTGACAGCTCAGCGTGTAAGCGGTTCTTTTCTTTGCAGACTTCCTCCAACATACACATTCCACTTCCTGGAGGAGAAGACAGAGAGGAGTGGTGATGGACTGAGGAGCTCTGAGGGGGAGGCCCCTCCCTCCCCCTCACATCCGTTTGGTGCCCGGATGGTCTCCAACAGGAGAGTGACGGAGCCGTCTCACTTCCAGGACGTGAGGCTCATTGAGTTTGACATCACTGGCTCCGGTATACGGTGAGCAGCATTGAGGAACGTTGAAAGCCTTCTTGAATGTTGGCCTCTGAGTCTTGGCTCTGATTGGTCCCAGCAGGTTTGCAGCTGGAGATGTTGTGATGATGCGTCCTCGTAACGCCGCAGAGGATGTGCAGCAGTTCTGCCTGCTGCTCGGGTTGGATCCAGAGGACACTTTCCTTCTTCAGCCAACAAACAACACTCCAGGTATCCCTGTGTTTCTGTGGGATTCCTAACTCGTCGTCTGAACTTCATAAAATCCAAATGATCTGGACTAAACCAGTTTACCAGGCAGGTTTAAAGGGTAACCAAACAGGACAGTTGGAGGCTGACTCCACTCACAGCTCAAAATTAAAACATACAAACAAAAAAGTGGGCGGGGTTATTGGAGACGGTGTGGTCTGGTTATGTGATTGACAGTGACAGTGAGGTTAGCTAATGGGTCAGCTTGAGGTAACTACTGGATCTTTACTTTTTTAACATTTAGAAAATCATAAAGTTCAGGAGGCCCGAGCAGGCAGCCTCCCCATCCCACAGCGACTCTTTCAGTTCCCAAAATACAACTGTAATACCTCCTTTCAACCTGTAGGGGGCAGCACACAGGCAGATTTTAACCATAATTTCAGGAAGTTTAATTTAAATTGTCAAACATTTGGCAACAACCAACAGACAGCTCTTTTAAAGCCCTATTTTTAGAGGTCAACATCCAAAAAAGTACAACATTCTTTCATGGATCCTTTATCATCTTCTAGAGCGGGAGTCCCCAAACGTTTCATAGTGAGGTCCACATAACTGTTTTCTTCTCTGATGTGGGCCGGGTCATTTCTGTAGGCTACAGAACGAGTGTAACAATCACAGGGTGTGTCTTAAAGTAAAAAGCTTTGGTTTTCCAGAAAGCCACAAATAGCCAAGTTTTAAATAATTAATTTCTGTATTCTTGACAGAAAAAAACTATTTATTGTTTTCATTTTAAGACGTTTTAGTGTTGTCTGTCCTCCACCATCACAGTTCCCTGCCGAAGGGTGGAATAAAAAGTCATGTTCTGTGTGGGTCTGGATCGCCTGATTGAAAGAGGGGTTTATGGGCCGGGCCAAATGTTGAGGTGGGCCGTAGTTTGGGGACCCCTGTCCTCGAGCACCCAGCTCTATACACCAGTGACGTGCAGTCCGGGGAGGCAGGTGAGGCTGTACCTCACCTGAAATGTAGCTTAAAAAATGCATAAATTACATAACATGAATATATACTTTTTAAGATTAAAAATAAAAATCAGATGCTATTTTTTTAGACGTCTTTTCTATGATGACCTTCTTCTGTGAAAAAGCAGCAACTTTAGGAGTTTCCTGGGTGAGGGAGCTGTAGCCCCGCCTCCCCAGCGTCTGTGTGGGTCGATCGCATGGCCAGGCTGAGGAGAAAAAACAGTCATGCATATTGATGCTGTTCAGGGGGCTGGACCAAATGTGGAGGGGGCAGTTGAGATGATGAAAACCCCCCAAACTGTCAAACACCCAGAAGAGGCGACTGACGATGTGTCTGCTCTGCATCCCAATGTCAAAACACTAACAGTGACTGAAAGCTGAAAGGATCTGTCTGCTCAGGTCCAGCCAGGCTTCCTCAGCCCTGCTCCATGCATCACCTGGTGGAGAGCTACCTGGACATCGCCGCTGTGCCTCGACGCTCTTTCTTCGAGCTACTGGCTACATTCGCCACCAACGAGCTGGAGAGAGACAAGCTGGTTGAGTTTAGCTCAGCAGCAGGCCAGGAAGAGCTGAACTCCTACTGCAACCGACCGCGGCGCACCGCACTCGAGGTCACTCCATGACGTTCATGTTGAGCTGAAAGGCTTCATTTCTGGAATTTTCCATCTCTTATATTCTTACTGCTGTTATTGCATCTACTGCTTTACACTTCTTCTTTAGTGGCCTTTAGGTAGGTCAGGTTTAGAACATTTTAAAAGAAATCCACTAAAAAATGTTGAGTCACCAGTACACCTCCTTAAAGAAAAACCTCCCCACAAACGTTTTCACCAAGATTAGCAAATTCATCAATTTTTAAGGCTTTGCTCTTCTCTCAGAACAAAATCTAAGTTTTTAGGGCACATGTGTCAAAGTCAAGGCCCGGGGGCCGGATCTGGCCCTCCAGATCATTTATTTTATTATTATTAATGACCTGATGTTATGTTGTGTTTATTTCTAACTTGTATAATTTTGACAAAATATATTTTTATGGAGAGTAAAATATTGAAAGTTATTTAAGGTTTAAGTAGATTTATTCTGGAAAAATATTCCTGTCTTCTTATTATTCATAATTATGTTAAAAAGTTAAAGTTTTAAAAATTGGCATTCTGCTAGCTTTTTGGACTATTTTGGTATTTGCTAAGATTTTTTATGCAGTTTTGGAGTTTAGCTAATATTTCAGCTACATGCTAGCTGTTTTTTCTTTTAGATGTTTAGGCTAATATGGCATTTAGATAATATTTTAGTGGCCGCTGAAATTGATAACTAAAAATACTGAAGCTGATAGCTGAAAAATCTGAAGTGAATAGCTGAAACCACTGAAGCCATTTATTTCACTTTTGACTACAAATAAACCATCTGAGGAAAGAATATTTAACAGTATTGAGTCGGTACGTTGTGAAAAAGCTGGAAATCTTTTGGCAGGTCTTGACAGATTTCCCTCATACGACGGCAGAACTCAAAGTGGACTACCTGCTGGATCTCTTCCCTGAGATCCAGCCTCGCTCCTTCTCCATTGCCTCCTCCCTTGAGGTATGATCTTTTCTGGATGCATTCCTATTTTCACATGTAGAGTGAAGACCTTTAAAGAAGTGTTCTCTCCACAGGCTCATCCTCACAGGCTTCAGATCCTGGTAGCTGTGGTGAAATACAAAACCAAGCTCCATAAATGGAGAAGAGGACTTTGTTCCACCTGGTTAGCCTCTCTGGACCCAACAAAAGGTCTTCCGTAGTGCTTATACATCTTTTGATACAAGTAGTTCTCTTTTTCTATCAGTTAAAAAGGTTTAGCTTTAATGTGAAAGTGTGTATTTTGCACTTAATTCCTTCTGTTTTGACTCAGAGAAGCATGTTTTTGATCATGCCTGATTATTAACGGCTCATTGAACTCAGTGTCTCATTGTCATTTTCCTCCCAGCAGCTGGAGCTTCACACCCACTTCCTTCATATCATTTTTTTCTAGAAACAATGTTGAACTGCAGACTTTTCAGACCTGGCATGTAGCTATGTAGATCATTTTCACTGTGACGTCAGACAAAATGGCGAGAGCGTCGAAAATATGAAAAGTCACCTCTGGTGTTTTGATTTAGAACAGCAAAGCTGACAGCTGAACGCTGTTTGACACAGTTTTACTTAAATAATAAAAGGTAATCTTAACAATTTCAGCAGAAAACTGTATAATATTTATTCTATGAATGTCCTGCTGAACTGTATTTTCATTTCCTGTCTTAGATTATTTTTACAAATCTAAATTCAAATTTGAATAATCCTCAATATTTGAGGTTCTATTGAAAATATCGACCTTTCATTTGAGCAGATATTATTATTCTAACAGGTTCTATTTTGGTTGATGTTATTTGCACGTATTTTAAGTGCAATCAGGACAAAAACTGATAGAAATTCATGTTGGCCACATTTCATACCTTCAGCAAAGATGCTCATCTCTGCATTGTCTGAACACATTTTAATCTCTTCCCAGGATAAATGTACTTGTTGTTCTACAGGATATTTTAGGGAATAATTGTAAAAACAGGAATGGTTTGGTTCAGTGACAATGTTCAGAACAGCTATTAACCCACGTATTTTCAGCTTTCAAAATAAGAGCGGCCAAGTAAAAAAATAAAATAAAATCTCTGGATGAACGTATTTTATAACATTACGTGGTAATGTTTATTTCCCTGCAGATCAGACACAGTTCTGATCAAAAACAAAGAGAGCGATGTTAGAACCACGGCTGAGCTAACAGCAGCTCACTGACCGCAGTAGAAAACATTACAACAGGAAGAAGTTTGACTTTAATCTCAGACATGCTGGAATTGTCTGAGTTTTGATCTGTTTATAATGATTATGTGAGAATGGAAATTTAGGAAACTTTTAATTGTTGAGAAAAGCTCTGCTGCAGCTCCACGTCTCATAGACAAAGCTAATGCTAGCGTTAGCATTAGCACTGATTAAAAGAATAAAATCATAATCACCTTCATAATCAAACCAGCAGTATTCAGTAAAGTTCCTGTAACCTTTGTCTAACTTTAACCGGGTTGTCAGAGAGAAATAATCCACGACTCGTTTAATATCATCCTTAAGGATTATGGAAGCAGCTGATCGTCTGTTCTGACTGCAGACAGGATTACTGACATTTGTACTCTGATTTATGAACGATTTAAGTGAGGAAAGCAAATACAACTAGGTAGGACATTTATAAAATAAATATTGTACAAATTTAAGTTACAATTGGTAAGGTTACCTTTAAATATTTATGTAAAACTGCTTTAAAAGCGTTCAACTGTCGGCTTTGCTGTTCTGAACCATATAAACTGGAAGCGCCTCTGCAGATGACCGGTGATGTGTGACGTCACTGTTGCGTTCTTGTAGGGGAGGTGTGCGTTCCTCTGTGGGTGAAGACGGGAAGTTTGAGGTTTCCAGCAGACAGCGACACGCCTGTGATCATGGTTGGACCTGGAACAGGAGTGGCTCCTTTCAGGTCAGCTCTTCAGGAGCGGGTTTCTGAGGGGAGAACTGGTGAGAGGTTTGACTCTGCTTTGATCGTTTCCTTCAGTCTGCCACTCTAACTTTTCTCTTCATCTTAAGCCAACATCCTGTTCTTCGGCTGCCGTTCAGAATCCAAAGATTTCTACTTCAGATCTGAATGGGAGCACCTGGTAGAAGCCGGACATTTGACTCTCTTCACTGCTTTCTCACGAGACCAGGTCAGGAACATTCAGGTTTCTAACAGTCCAGTACATCAGAAAACACACTTCAGAGCGGCGCTGAGGCATGGATGCAGCTGTGGAGCGCATTTAAAGGGCCTGCATGGTTTTAGGAGGAAAAGGTGTACGTCCAGCACCGTGTGAGGGAGAACGCTGCACTCCTGTGGGACCTGATCTCCAAGAAAAACGCCTGCTTCTATATCGCCGGGTGAGTTCAAGCCATCAAACTGCTGTTCATGAAATCCACTCACTCTTTCAGTTCAACGCCGTCTGGAGAGCAGTTCTGTCCAAATCCAGATCTGAATCCAATGCAGCTTTACCACAGCCAACCACACACATCTCAGTAAGAGTTCTTACTGAAAGATCCATGATTTGTTTAATGTCACAGAGAAAACAAACTTCAAAGATCCGTTCTCATTGTCCAGACAGGAACTGTCTCACCTTTTCTATTGGCTGCCCCCTTGATGGGGGTCTCTATAAAGTCATTTTCATGCACGATTCACTTGTTACACACAAATCAGTGGTGAGACTCACGTCTCAGAGATTCTTGTGTAAGTGATGCGTTTACATACCACTAGAATGCTCGGTCATCAGAGTTTTTTTATCAGCCGTTTTGAACTTAGATGAGCTTAGAGTTTAGGAGGGTCCGGCGCCACTTGCTGTCCTATGACTGTGACCAGCGCTTAGGAAAGAGCTCCATTTTGGAAGTGCTGTGAGGGGCGGGGCTGCAGAGAGGAAGTGATCGGTTCTGGGAAATACTTGTATTTTTAAAGGGATAAGTGTTTTAAAAACTCTTATTTAGACATTTTCATATTAATTATTGTGTAAATCTGTTTAAGAAAGTGGGAAAATGTCAAGTTTCATCAGATAAAATTCACAATCTAAGTTCAAAACAGCTGATAAGAAAACTCTGATGACCGAGCATTTTAGTAGTATTTAAACGCATCACTTACAGATGAATCTCTGAGACGTGAAGAGTCTCACCACTGATTCATGAGTATTGTAGCCCAGGCATCAAAGGGTTAATCCAAAGCAGTGTTGTTGACGGTGCAGTAACGTTTCAGCCAATCAGAGTGTGTGATGCTACTGTTAGCTTTCTTAGCTAATGAAAGTTCTTGTAGAAGAACTGTTAGGGGCTTGGAAGAAAGAAAGAAAAAATAGAAACCCAAGAGAGAGAACAGAAAACCTCCAGAGACGCGTAGCTCAAGAGCTCCTGCGGAGTGAGAACTAACCCAGATTCAACGCTGACGCTGTAAATACGGTAATTAGAGTCCATCGATGGCGAGCCAAACCCAGAGAAGACACTTTAGTTTCAGCACCTGTGAATGGACCGGTCCAGAGTCCTGAGCGGTTACTCGTATCCTGTCGTTCCACGTATCCTGTCGCACCAATCCCTCGACTTGACCTTGACTTTTACATATTTTATTTGACTGACTGACTTGTCATCAACTTTACATCTGCTCCTTGTGGAAGATGAAGATCATTTGTCCTGAGTGACTTTATGTTTGGGACTCTGCTCTTGTTGGATCATTTAGAGAGCAGCTCTAACCGTTTCAACAGACTGGATAAATACTTTATATACTTTATATAATTTATATACTGGATCCAAGGTTTGAATTTAAAACAAGTGCACTCAAGTAAAGTTTCTCCAATTATTCAGACCATAGTTGGAAGCAGACAAACGTTCGGATTAATTTCTTTTAATTTTCTGTACACATTGAAGAGAACGGACACTTTGAGTTGAATTTCATTCCTATATTTTTGTTTTGATACAAGGTGCCTGTTAAAGTCTCTCTGCCCTGTGTTGTTCATGGTTCTCCAAATACACCCCCCCCCCATCCCAGTCCCGTTACCTTCTGATCAATAGTAAATCGTCTTAACCATTAAATCCTCAATCAAACTACTTATTCTTACATCTAGCACTGCATAAGAAGCAAGTGCTGCAGTAACAAGGGATTCATGTGTCATTTTTAAATATTTTTGTGTGTAATTAGTTTCAAGCTGTTGTCATTTTAATTTGTGCATGTGTACATTGTTTTTTTATTTAGTAATTTTTGGACTTATGCACATAATGTATTTTGTGAGGTACAAATCAGGAATTACGCACACACAAAAGGGGGTGGTACTCATTTCTTTTCAGTCAGGTGACATGCTCTGCTCGTCTGTCATTGGCTGTGACCCCTGCACCCCCCTCCCCTTCAGTACATCTACTGCCAGTCTGCTACAACCAGGCTTAAATACGGGCTTGTTGTTGTTCTGCAGAAATGCCAAACAGATGCCGGCCAGTGTGTGCGACTCTCTCAAAGGGGTGTTCCAGCAGGAAGGAGGCGTGTCTGCAGACGCGGCTGCGCAGATGCTGGCAGTCATGGAAAAGACAGGGCGACTGCAGAGTGAGACTTGGTCTTGATTTAGACCAGTTTTCCCTCCAGTTACTTGTGCTAAGTGTATAAAGACAAAATAAAGAGGTTTTTGTCACTGGGATTGTTCTGTTCGACCATTATTCACCGTTTGAAGGCATTTGGTTCATAACTAACATGGATTCTTGGAACGATGGTGACCTCCTCGCATATCCTTATTCCTGCTCTTCCTCCTTCATCAAGCCCCAGAGCGCTCAACAGCCCTGTTCACACGGACCTTCAGACTCATGAGGCCAGAGCTCTGTCGAAGGACTGTCGACCTACAGATGCTAGGATAGGCTCCAGCAGCTTCATGACCCCAAAGGGATCCAGCGGGATCACAGGAGGTTTTACTTCTGAAGTTTACTTTAGAATCATCACTTCAGACAGAAATCCAGCTGGTCCAGATTTTGACAGAGTAGACAAACCTGTTGTTACCAGGATACAGTTATTGATGGAGCGGTTTGTTACACAAACCTGGATTCTGACGTCTGTGTCTCTCCTCAGGAAGTCGAGCACTGTCGAATTAAACTTTTATACAAGCAAATGTCCACTGACTTGTCAACTTTATTCATGTATGAGCTCGCCATCACGTCACAATTTGCAATAGAGTCCTTATTGATCCATAAGAGGAGTCTGCAACCTTTAACAGTAAAGGAGCCGTTTGGGCTCTACTGATCAAAACCTAGAAGGAGCCGTATAGTCTTACTTTAACCTTTAAGAAATTTGGATTTGGATTCATGACCTTTTTTTAATAATAAATATGAATTATTTCTATTTTTTTTTTGGCACAAACAAAAAGAATCTAGCATCTCTCAAAATGTTAACTTATTTTCAAAACAAAAGATACCAAACAGGATCATCTCAGTGCAGCTCCGAGCAGCTAGTAACCAATGTTGTGCAGCATAAGATATGTGCTTTAACTCATAAAAGATCAAACTTTTTATCAAATTTGCTTTGCATATAAAATCTCTTTTTTCTCTTTTTTTTTTAGGCTAATTCAGCATTTAGCTGGCTATCACCTTTAGCGTTTTCAGCTATCAGCTTTAGAAATTTCAGCTATCAATTCCAGCATCTTCAGCTATCAGGACTAGAATCATCAGCAGCCAAATTCAGCTTCCAGCATTCACACTAACATTATCACAGGTAATGATATATATCTGGTTCATAATAATGTTGAAAAGTTACAGTTTTAAAGTTTAATAATGTAGTTTTATTGTGTTCTATAAATGTTTATCCTGTTCGGCCCGTGACCTAAGATCTGTTTTGGATTTCAGCCCCTTGTGTGATTGAGATTGACACCTCTGTGCAACTCCCAGCATGCACCGACACTGAAAGTTTATAAATGTATCCTCTAGCTGTCAGTCCAAACCGGATGTGATGTGTTGTAGAAGCACAGACGCTACGTGTTGACAGATTCATCAGTTGTTTACTGTTTTAAGTCTCGTTACTCATTTGTGCATCAGGCCTTTTCAGACTCTGCAGTGCTCTGCTAACGGCTGATCCAGTTATGGTTGAGAGGTCCAGGAACATCAGGCTGACTCTGCAGCTTTTTATGGTACTGATGCAGCTCTGGATCATCCGGCTCTGAGTTACAAACACACACATTCGGTAAACACACTGTTGGCAGGAACACTCGGGATGAGAATCTCTGTCTTTGTCCTCTATCTGAGAGCCAGGGTGTGCACCTGGTAGATCTCCTGTGGGAAGTTCAGCTGCTGCTCTTCATGGACGATCTGAAGGCCTGCTCTGCTCACAAGACTGCGAACTATTTCCAAATCCCGGCACACACTGCTGTCCACCTCGTCTGGGACCACGCCCTCGTACGACACATTGTCTTTGATGATAATCAGCCCATTGGGTCTCAGACCTTTCTGACAACGGCGCAGGAACTCCACCAGATGGCTGTCCGTCAGATGACCTGATGAAGACAGAAGAACGGCGTGAAATGAAGGAGGTCGCGGCAACTAAAACCTTTTTTTGGAGAATCGTAGACCTCTGTAGAAAACCAAAACTCTCAGACCTAAGCATGAGTGAAGGAGAAGACATTCTCAGTACTTCAGGGTGTTTTAGTCTATGTTTGACTTGTGTTAAACCAGAGAGGTCCAAACCCAGGCCTCGAGGGCCGGTGTTCTACATGTATTCCAACCTTCCTCCCACTGAAGCTCCATATTGGTCAAACACAACTGATCAGGTCATCAGCAGCAGATAAGACAGGATTTCTGAAAGACCAGCAGGAGGCCGGCCCTCGAGGCCTGACCTCTGTGTTAAACTATAGGTTTATTTAGGGGGCAGTATTAACGGTTCAAGCCAAGCAATTCAAGTCCTAATGGTATAAATCTGTTCATGGTTCCCAGTTTCTTTAGAAAAATGGATTCATGGTTACTTGGTGGCTGTAACATTAGCATTCCTTTGTTTCATTTCTTATATACCCTATTTTCCAGAGTATAAGTCGCACCGGAGTATAAGTCACAAGAGTAGA
Organism: Oryzias melastigma; assembly: GCF_002922805.2. Classification (NCBI taxonomy): domain Eukaryota; kingdom Metazoa; phylum Chordata; class Actinopteri; order Beloniformes; family Adrianichthyidae; genus Oryzias; species Oryzias melastigma. The sequence goes on along the minus strand of NC_050523.1, from coordinate 26,285,388 downwards.
AAATGTCTAATCAAGAAGAAGAAAACCATATTTAAGTTGCACTTTTGGGAGTAAAGTCTGACGTTTGAGAACAAATCCGTCAAGCCAAGCGTAGCTAAAAAAATAAATAGAAGAATACTAATCTTTTGATCTGTGTAAGATAAACATCAAAGTTTAAGAGGACAACAATCAGATTCACTTCCATGTTTGTTTTCGACGACACTTCTGTTGTCAGTAGCAAATACTTATACTGTGATGCAGCTCCCTCTAGTGGTTGTTAGAGGAAACAACCGCTAAAAGACAGACAGTGTTTACAGGGAAAATAACAAATATATGAGCCTATTTATGTAAAAAAAAAAAAAAACACAAACACACAAATAGGTTGCTCCTGAGTATAAGTCACAGCCCTGCCTAAACTATGAAAAAACACAGCTTATGCTCCAGAAAATACTGTACACTACACTGATTCTCCTGCTCCTTTCTGTACGTTTTTCAGCTTGTAAAAACTCAATCATACTTTCAGTGATTTCAGCAATCTTGATATCAAAACGTTCAGCTCGTTCAGGATGCTACTATTTGTATTTCCGGTATTCATAAACTTTAAAGTTTTTGAAAAAATTAACAAAATATGCCCCATAGGAGGTGAAGGAGAAATTGCTCAAGTTCTTCAAAAACTTTGTGCATTTTGAAACTTGTGAACTTGCACATTTACTTTCAGCTAAAGACGCCATTCAAACTTTGAAATGCTCAGCAGCTACTGAGTTTCTAAGGTATTTTAAAGTTTAGCTAACATTTTAGCGTTATGCTACCCTTTTTTGGCTAATTTGGATTTTAGCTAACATTGTAGTGTTATGCTAGCAGTTTTTGGCTAATTTAGACATGTTGCCAATTTTTTTTGAATACGGTAATTTGGAGTTTAGCTAACATTTTAGCACCATGCTAGCCTTTTTTTAACTAATTTAAACACTTTAAATTTTGTTTTTGGTTGATTTGGAGTCTAGCTAAGATTTTAGTATTATTATAATTTTTGGCTAATTTAGACACGTTTCCAGTTATTTGGCTAATTTAGCATTTAGCTAATATTTTAGCAAGCTTTCAGCTTCAGCCTTTTCAGCTGACTGCTCTGGCATCTTTAGCGGCCATGCTCATCCTACAGCATTCACACTTGCATTGTCATAGGTAAAGCTATATATGTAGTTCATAGTAGCAGTCTAGATGATGGAAAAACAAGGATGTTTATTGATTTACTTTAATTTGAAAGTTAAAATAAAAAAGGCTCAACCAAAACAACATGATATTTATGTTGAAAGTAATGGAATCTAAAACTAAAATGTTTTTAGTAGCTACTTACCAATAACCCACTGAATCCAGATGATGTCATATCGTCCACTCATAGGCTCAAAGTCCTGCAGGCCACAGCAGAAGTAGTTCTCCACTCTTCTGCCCTCTTTGCCCAGGTAATGCTTGGCTTTGTCCAGGAACTCCTGTGTTACGTCCACCAGGTCCACAGTATTGAACAGGGGAAGCAACAACCGTTTGGTGATCCTCCCGATTCCGGCTCCACAGTCCAGAGCACAGCTGCAGCCGGTCTTCCCTTCTCCCTCCTGCACAGGACAGATCATTGGCTGTTGACTGAGTTATTGAATCCAGAGATTTCAGCATCAAAATTTCTTCAAGGGCCCAAAATCTGTCAGACTTCTGTATATTAAAAAAAGTCCTGTCAAAGACGTGTCCACCAGCTCAACTAGCCTAAGGAGTTAGAGGAATTAAGATGATCAAGGAGAAATTACAAATACATTCTTCTGAAATTGTTCCATTTGACCCTTTACCACCTGAAGTGTCATCGGTGACGCTTAAACGCAAAATCTTTAACATATTGTAACTTTTCAACAATTAGCATCTTAATTCCAGTAGATTCTGAAGGAAAAAAACCGGCTCGTCGAGATTTTTTAGGATATTTTGGAGTTTAGCTAATATTTCAGCTTCATGCTAGCTAATTTAGCCTTTTTTCAGTTTTTTTAGGTTGTTTTGGAGTTAGGCTAATATTTTAGCTAAATAACAGCTTCAGCGTTTTCTACTATCAGTTTTAGCATCTTCAGCTATCAGCACTAGCATCTTCCACGGCCACATTCAGCTTCCAGCATTCACACTAGCATCATCACAGGTAATGCTAAATATCTAGTTCACAGTTATGTTATAAAGTCACATTTTTAAAGTTGTAAAATCTAGTTTTTGTAGTTTTTTTGTAGGTGTGTTTTGGATTTTGGCCCCTGGTGCGATTGAGTTTGACACCCCTGCTGTAGGGTGTTCAGCATCCCGCACTGTCGCAGAGGAGAAATGTGTTTCTTCTGAAGCGCAGAAGTTTATTTTTAAATGTAAGAAATGTCTTTTTGTTTTAGCATGACTTTATAAAGTTATAAAACCGTACCCTACTCCATCCATCAAACTCGTTTTGACAGGTGTCTGGCCCCTCAAGATGATTAAATTGTTAATTTAATATCATTTGTATATATAAAGGGTATATAGGGTCAAAGGTCACCTGTCAAAGTGAGTTTGATGGAAAGTATATTCCTGATCTCTCTAATGAGGTTGGCATCTGGAAAAAGGAACTATTTTTCACTAAATATAAAGTTTTGGTCTCACTGACTCAAATATGAAAAAATTGATTTTTTTGGTGCTGAATACTTACAATTTTGTTCAACTTTACTACACTCTGACTCCATATAATATAAAGTAAGGACTATTTGACTATTAAATTAGTCGTCGACTATTTTAATGGTCAATTAGTCATTGATTAGTCAACTAATCGTGGCAGCTCTACCTTTTATATAACCAAACTATTTAGGTTTTAGAATAGAAATGTGAAAAATGAAGCAATATTTTACATAGAAATGTTACATTTTCATCCAATTGTTTTAGTTCAGGGAATTTTAATATCAAAGACTGAAATGTAACACTTGAGTGATCTGTAAATGCACAGACCAAATGCTAGAGATAAGAGTCAGAATGCAGAGGTATGGCTCATAAGTTTTGTTAACTACTGAGACCACCGTGCAACTTTGTATGTTATTACTACTTTGACATCTTACTCCAAGGAACTTGTTGAGGAAAGCCTTTGATCCATTGATATCAATGCTGGAGATGGTGCCATATCCTCCCAGCATGCCATCCACTGTGGGGGGAACATCCCTCCAGTAGTCCTCAGCATTGGAGTAGAAGCTGGTTTCATTCTCAGCTATGTCGCCCATCCTGCAACAGCCCACAGAGAACTAAACTCAGTTACAGGATAATAAATCAATTCTACTGAGCAAGTAAAGGTCACCAGTGGAGAGAAAAACTTTCAAATGGAAAACTCAGGAAGAAACTTCCAGGACCAAGAGGACAGAGAAAACCCAGAGAAATACTGTCGAGCAGCAAAGACGTTGGTTAGTGAAAGAAGAAACCAGTTGATTTTTGTTTAAGTTGATTAATTCTGGAATAATATTCCAGAATACAAAATACATTTTGTATTAGATTATACAAGTTGGAAATAAGTGCAAGCCCCCGTGGCGTTGACTTTGACATATGTGATGTAGTAAGAGTTACAAATCAAGTATTACACATATACATAAGTTGGTGAGTATTTTCTCTCCATACAGTCCTGCCTGTGGTATTCTTCTGCTTCAGTCCACATAAGTCGGAGAGTCTACATTCATTTGTGAAGATTTATATTTCCAAGAAGACACAAAGATGCATAAACATTTGGAATTCGTCACAATTCTGACTCTGAAGTGGCAGTGAAACCCCTTCAGGTTTGCTCTCACCTTTAGGCTCCAGGTCTGTGTTCACACAGTGACATTTTTAAGTGACATTTTACTGTGACTACAAGAGAAAGGCTTTCTAAACGTGGTTTGGGGTTTAAAGCATGAGCCACTTTATATGAAACACGTGACAGATTAGTGTCGTCATGCACGCACGCACGCGGTACTTCATAAGTCTCGCTAACATGGTGATAGTAACGCATAAGTTACAGCTTTATACGAGCCTCAGTGAGTTATAATAGGAAACTTAGCTTTAAAGGGACAACTAAACACTGAGTCCGTCCTCTCTGGTGTATGGAGTGTGGGTCAGACTGGTAAAGCTCTGCGTCTCCTAACCTGCTGCTGACCGCAGACAACGACCGTTCTCGTGGAAATGAGGAGGTCTGCCCCAAAATTCACCACGAACCGCACTGACCTCGTGCTTCAGCGGCGCCGTCGCCCCAGGCAGCTGCTTGTTCCTGGGACTTACTTTTCCATTTCAGGCGCTCACCGAAAGCCGTAAAATCTGACGTCATTTCCTTATTTAGACCCTGTTGAAAGAGCATGCGACAGCGCCGCTGGTGGCATACTGAGAGTCTTTTTTTCTTTTTACCTGGAAAAAAAGCTTCTCTCGGAACTTTTACCAGCACGTTATATCATTTGATGGCAGTTTGTTGCGTTTTTTAATCAAATAATTTTGTTTTAAACTCTTTATAGACCCTTTTCACGGTGACGTCAGAAAAACTCCTCCAGGACCGGAAATGTGAATGGTGACTTCCGGTTTACGGGTTGAGAACGGCCAAGCTGCTAGCTGAACGCTGAATCCTGGCAGCTTTAACACAATTTTACGTAAATAATGAAAGGTAACATTACCAGTTTCAACAGAAAAATGTACAATATTTATTTTATAAATGTCCTGCTGAACTGTATTTTCATTTCCTGTCTTAGATCATTCACAAATCAAAACACAAATTTGAATAATCCTTCAGTATTTGAGGTTCTTTTGAAAATTGACCTTTATTGGAGCAGATATTATTCTAACGGCTTCTATTGCAATTTTTGTTATTATTAAGTGTGATCATAGCAAAAAGTGATGGGAATTCTTTTTTGTCACATGTAATAGGAGCAGCTAACATGCACATTGTGGCATGTTGGCCACGCGTGTGCCCAAGGCTAAATATAGTTGTAGTAATTAGAGGTTTTGGTGTATTTCTGGGTATTTTAAGGGGAAACTGTAAAAATAGAAATGTTTACCAAGTTGCACAGCGAATATTTCAAATGCTGCTATAAAACAATGTATTTTTAGCTTTCAAAATAAAAGCGGCTAAGACAAAACTTCAACTTTGGCCATATGTATTTGGAAAGTTATATGCGAATAATCATTTCCTTATATATATTTTTGACAGTTTCAAATGATTTTGATCCTTGTTTGCCTTTACTATCTTGCAGGGATCAGACATGGTTATGAGCAAAAACAAAGAGGAGCTATGTCAGAAGAAACAATAAGTTTTACTTTAATGTAAGACATGTTGAAATTGTCTGACTTTTGCACTGTTTTTAGTGATTTTGTGAACAGATAAATGTAAGCAACTTTAACTGGGCAGAAAAGTATGCTGGCCAACATGGCATAAATGCAAAAAACACAACACAATGTCAAAAGCGGAAGCACAACAACAAAAGCCGAAACACAACAACAAAAGCCACAATAGAAAGATAAAAGCTACAAAACAACGGAAGTGAAAGTTCTAATTGTTCAGTAATAAAAATCATCTCTGTCCCATGGTTCAATAATGATAGGTTTTTGTTAGGACACACATTGCAGAGCTATGAAGAAGAATTGTGTGGTGACTGTTCCCGAACCACAAACAGCTGTACTACAATTACAATACAAAATGAAATGCTGCTGATCAAAGATAAACATGATTACTTAATCAAGTCAAGATCAAAATGAAAGAATAAAATTAGGAATTGCACCTAGGATTTAATCACTAACAGAACTACCTACAACAGAATGTTTTTAATCTCTCAAGCATGCAACCATTGATTGTATAGTCTACTACAACCTCAGTTTATGTTGGTAACACTGCCGTCATTATTGCCTGGTTTCTTTCATTTTCACATGTTTTTTGAGCGTAACATTCATTTTAACTTGTGATCCTTTTGTTCAATTATATATGTAACAGCATTGCAACAACATGCAGATTTGATCCTGGAGGGGTTCTCTTCTTTGCCTTTAAGATGTTCTGTGATTCTCAAAATGAATCACAGTGATTCATATGATTGAAATGGTTTAATATCAGATGCAGTTCCTGAAACAACCCTCTGAATTTATTCAGACTTGAGATCAGCACAAAAAAGCATTATATTATGCTCCCCTGTGGTTGAATTATCCTCTAAGATTGTGGAAAACATTGAATTCTTTTCAGCTTTTTTGAAAACTAAAAATTATATTTGCTCTTTATGTCTTAGAGATCTTATGTACTTGAGATCATTATTACATTTTTATCTCATCTATTTGTAAATTAGTAGTTTTATATTTTTCCCCCAATTTTCCTTTAGAAAATTATCTAGACCTTCTTCCGACAGTCAGGCAGTTACACGATTAAGCGCAGCTTTGTAAAGCAACCACTGGATGGCAGTGTAGTGCAGCATTAGAAATGACTACCTTGGTTTCTGTGTGGGATGGAAGGCTTGACATTGCACTGATGTGGGGTTTTGCTATGCTTTAATACCCATCATGCATCTGTAGCCATCTGTCATGTCACCAGAGTTTTCATGGAGACATCTCTACATGTGCAGTCCCTTTGATCTATGCATCTATTTTGATTGTTTTTGACATGGCCTAAGGTAAAAATTTCACAATACAATATTTAAAATATCTCAGTTATCCTTTTTGCCTCTGCCCCTAGTAGATCACACAAATCTTTAAAGGGGCCATACCATGAAAATTCTACTTTTTGAGGTTTTAAGTACATTATACTGTTCATTCTTCTCTATAATTCAGTGGTCCCCAACCTTTTCGTGGCTGCGGACCGGTCAAACCATGAGGATTTTACCATGGCCCAATCAATAGGAAACGAATCAGAGTACTTTGAAGTGCCATACAAAAGCTCTTTGTGAAACGTTTTAACACAAACATTCTTTTTTACAAAACAGAAGAACTCAGACTCATGACTACGACTGAGCTCTGGCCATTTTCAAAATAAAATATTTCAGACAAAAAAAAATAAAATAAAATAACAGGTAAAATGTATTGGTTCTTCTGCAGCCCAGTGACAACTGATCCATGGATCAGCACCAGTCCGTAGCCGAGTGATTGGGGACCACTGCTATAAAGAACCCCAAAGCGGTGTTTTGATCCATTCATGCATGTAAGAGTAACCCTCTAAAAACCTGCAGCAGCCACTCCCATAGTCATGAAAGCAAGCGGGTACAATTGTGCTGACGTCAGCATGATGTGAACCGGCCCCTCCAGGAAAAATCTGTGCTGCAAGCTCTGCCTCAGACTACAATGAACACACACCCACTTTCTCCGCGGAGCATATTGTGATCATCAGCAAAGAGTTGTAATCTGAGAATAAGTGGCTCATCTTGTAGCTCTTTTGGCTGCAAGAGGTTTAGGTGTTTGTATTAACTTCCAAAAAAAGTGCGCGACAGACCCATCAGCAGCTCTTTATCAGTGACGACCACTTCACAGATGACTGTTTGATAACCTTGGCAAATATCTAAGTGGATTGACCAAGAGACTAAATCTCAGAGCAGGCGCCATTCCTACAATCAAACCGGATGAAGAGTCCAGACCCATAAGTAAACCATGCAGTTTACTGTAAGCATAGAATGCTACAATTTCCACGGATGTGGCCCCTCGTGTATAGAAGGTCTTGAATTATTTGGTTAACTGTAAATTTTGTGGATGCATGCTAACAACCAAAACGTTTTATGAGGGATGCCATGAAGTGGCATTTTCCCTGTGCTTAGACCTATGATTTCTTATTATTATCATCCGCTATCTTACATTTGGAGTGAAAACTTGGATGACCTGTTAAAAATGTATGTTCAGTTCTTTTCATAATACTTCCATTCATCTGTCCATCCATTTTCTTCTGCTGTGACCCGGTAATGGAGGAAGCAATTTGAGCAAATATACCAGACTTTCCTCTACATAATCACTTCCTACAGCTCTGACGTGAAAATCTCAAGATGTTCAAAGACCCTCAGAGAGATTGGCCCGATCCGAATACTCCCCTTCTCTCTCTACCTTAGCCCTCCCCCTTCCTTTATCCCTCCGTGCTTGCTCCAAACGGATGGTTATGAAAAACATAGTGTCTAATATTTCGGACATGACTTCCGTTCAATGACGTCATCAACATCGCCGGTCCGCTAGCATTAGCCCGGAGCTTCCAGCGGTTGAATATACAAAACAACTGCGGTTTTATAACTTTAATAAGGTCACACTACAACATAAAGTTATTACTTACATTTAAATGTAAACTTCTGTGGTTCAGAGCGCACCAAAGGGAAGAAAAGAGCTTCTTTGCGCAACGCGGTTTACTCTCGCAATAGCGGACTTTGGACCCCTCTGTTCGGAGTGTGAAACTTAAAAAATAATAATTCCGGACACGACTTTGGCTTCAACTGCCACTCCAAATCAAGGGGGAGGGCTAAGGGAGAGGAAGAAGGGGAGTATTCGGATCGGGCCAATCTCTCTAGCATGTCCTGGGTCTTCCTTGGGGTGTTAACGCAATGGGACATGCCCAAAATCCCTACCCAGGAAGCCTTTGACCTAGTTGCCCAAGCCACCTCAACTGGCTCCTCTCCCATTCCCCTTATCACCTTATCTCTGCTCTTTGCAGATGATGTTGTTCTGTTGGCTTCATCGAGCCAGGACCTCCATCATGCATTGGAGCGGTTTGCAGCCAAGTGCGAAGTGGCTGGGATGAGGGTTAGCACTGCTAAGTCTGAGGCCATGGTTCTCGATTGGAGAAAAGTATTTAGCCGTCTCTGGGTGGATGGAGTGCTCCTGCCTCAGCTGGAGTCTTGGAGCTTTGGAGTCTTGTACTCAAGTGAGAGAAGATCGGAGCATGAGATTGACTGGTGGATTGGAGTGGGGTCCAGCATTAGCGGTCTGTTGTGGTGAAAAGAGAGCTGGGCCAAAAAACAAAGCTCTCAATTTACCGGTAGTTCTTAGTTCCAGTAATCACCTGTGCTCATGTGTTTTGTCATGACTGAAAGAACGAGGTCTCGACTACAAGTGACTGAAATTAGCTTCCTCTGAAGGGTGGCTGAGAGATAGGGTGAGAAGCTTGGTTACCCAGAGAAAGCTTGGAGTAGAGCCGCTTCTACTCCACATCCAGAGGAGACAGTTGAGGTGGTTCGGGCATCTGGTCCGGATGCCTCTTGGATGCTTCCCTGGTGAGGTGTTCTGGGCATGTCCCACTGAATGGAGATCCTGGGTAAGGCCTAGAACACGTTGAAAAGACTACATCACTGGGCTGGCCTGGGAATGCCTTGCCATCCCTCCAGATGAGCTGGAAGAAGTGGAAGTCTGGGCATCTTTGCTTGGACTGCTGCCCCCGCGACCCAGTCCCAGATGAAGAAGATAGATGAATGAATAGATGGATATATTATCACTGGACAAAGCAGGGTGTGACGCCACCCATAAATATCCCTAATGTCCGGCTCTTGCGAAATAATACCAAATACGTCACAATTTTTCCGCAATATGGGCTCCGCCATTTTGAGCAAGATGACAGTGATTGGTTTGAGTTGGTCTGAGCCATGTTTTTAGGGGAACTACAGTCGCCAATCATCAGTAAGCTTGTTCGAATACCACACCCCTTCGACTGAGGAGAGGTTGTCAATCAAACATTTGAGGTGGGGCCAGTGGGCACGGACGTGTTTTTACTGAGGCATCTGATTGGTCAGTTTATAACTTGAATAACTTGTGATAAAGAAAAAAAATATTTTGAAAAAAAATGTTTAAAGAGAAGATTTAAAAAAGAAGGTATCAGAGCAAGAATGATTATTCTAACTAATAGAATGACTGAGTAATAGCTGTCTATTTCTCTATTGAAATCTATGGGATTTTGGCTTCTTGGAGTCCGCAGGTACTTCCTAATTTTGAACGTGAAGGTGTAGAGGTCATACTGTCTACTGGCTCAGCTCCCTGTTCACAGGAACGTGCTGGTACACCAACCACAAGACACAGTACACCAAACCAATCCACCTGTCAATCTCACGCTCGGATTTTCCCTAACTGGTGAACAAGATCTCAACATATTTAAACTCCTCCACTTTGGGGCAGGAGCTCTCCACCCAAAGTACCCTTCTCTGGTTGAGAACGATGGCCTTGACATTACTGACCCTCATCCCAGTCACTTCATACTCAGCTGTAAACTGCCCCAACCCACGCTGAAGTTCCTGCCTCAATAAGGACAACAGGCCAACATCATCTGCAATGGACTGTTACAGATGAAAATCATGGACTGTATGTATAATGGACTGGACTGAGTGGTGCAGAGGATTAGTCCGTATTTGTGTCCTCCAGGTGGGGCACCTGCAGTCTTGCAACTGAATGGTTCATTAAAGGCACAAATGGAATGTAATTATGAGGGACCCCAAGTAAGAGTCTCATTGTGGCATACCAAGCCCGGATAAATAGAGTGTTGTGTCAGGAATAGAATCCTTTGTCAAATCTTTGCCAAACCAAGTATGCAAATCAGAACTATTATAGCCATACCGGATTGTTTAAGGGCCAGGTTAACAATGACCGCCATCTGCGCTTCAAAGACAAGGCGGACATTAGACTACTGTTGGCTGAAGGACAGAAGGAAGGCATGTTTGTAGGAAGAGAGAGAAGAGGAAAGTCATGAGTTTTGGACTGAGAGTTTGGACTTTGTTGGAACAATGACAGGAAAAGGTGGAGAGTTAGCTGACAAGATTCAGAGGAGGAAGGTAGACATATGTGTGTCCAAGAGACCAGGTGGAAAGGTAGCAAGGCTAGAAGCTTAGGAGCAGGGTTCAAGATGTTCTATCATGGTGGAGATGGGAAGAGAAATGGAGTAGGAGTTATCCTACAGTAGGAGTTTGTTAGGAGTGTTGTGGAGGTAAAACGAGTGTCAGATAGAGTGATGAGTCTGAAGATAGAAATGGAGGGTGTAA
>NC_050523.1:26261235-26274257 GCF_002922805.2 Oryzias melastigma | reverse complement strand
ATACAATTTTACAATTTAAAATGCAACTGATGCCCTGTCCACAGGTCATCTAACAGCCAATCTGCAGATCAGGTCCCTAAAAAGCAACAAATAACAGAGACACCAACACACAAAATACATATAATCCAGAACACAACAAAACACTAGCAGAACAGTTGCTCTAATGTTCACAGCCTTGATTGGATTCAACCCATTGTTTTACTGTTTTAGATCTGGGAGAGCTTTTAATTTGGCAGGTATGGTGTTCCAGATCTGTGGACCTTTTACTGTGAAGGAGCTTTGACCCAATGTAGTCCTATGTTTGGTCTGCAGTCACCATTAGCAGCTCCTCGGGTTTGATATTTTTCAATCGTGTTGCTTATGATTTCTGGAAGAAAACCACTAATGCATTTAAGAACTAATAAAAAAATAATACTTTACAAAAGTCAATAATTTGTGCAGGGGTGAGATTTCATTTGCTTTTGGTCCAGCACTTAAATAGAGAAACCACACATTTCAGTGTTGCTGCTGTCTGATTGGCCTGACTCCTGACAATAAGACAGTAGGGAAAATTAGACAAAATCACTTTAGGAAAATATTATTTGGCAGCCTTTATTGATAGACAAGATATTAGCTTATGATGACTTGTATGCTAGGTTGGGTGGTTCGGAGGGAGAGACTGATCTGTACAGACTAGCAAGGCAGAGAGATCAAGATGAGAAGGACATGCAGCGGGTTAGGGTGATCAAGGTGATCAAGGTTCTGGGTCACGACGAGCAGACACGTGTCTCCAGCTCTCCTCAACTTTTCGGCTTTTAAAGTCTTTTAAAGTTGCCCACAAGTGACTTTAATCAGCGAGCTACAGCTACCGCAACAAGGAGAGTTGAACATGGCACCCAAGAAACATTTTTAAGCCAATTTGGCAGAGCTCAAAACAGCGTTAGCCGACATACAAGCTAAGCTAACCCCTGTTCTTCTGCATGATGCTAAGCTATTAGCTCTGCTGGAGCTTCAAGCTAAGCCAACACTGCTGCTACAACTCGTGGAAGATTTCCGTCAAGAAAAGGCACGTAACAAACAACAAGACAATCGGCAAGATCACCTGGGGAGAAGACTGCATGACATGGAACAAGTACGGATGAATAATGTGATTCTCACGGGACTTCAACTACAACCCAGGGTCCGGCCTGGTGCTACCAGCGCTAGCATGGATCCTAACGGAGCTGTGATGGATGCTAACCCGACCGTAGAGGATCAAGTTGGAGTATTTCTTGCGTCCAAAGGGATTTCCTTGGACCTAAATACTGTTGAGGTCTGTCATCCGCTTCCTCGGAGAAAGAATACGGATAAACCAGCGATCCTGATCAGGTTTGTGAATCGAAAGCACCAGATAGCTCTGATGAAACAACGAAAACACCTGAAGGGTTTGAAAATATTACGTTGATCTGGCGAAGCACACGAGGTTCCTAAGATCTAGGAAACAGATCCACAGCACGTGCATTCTGAACTCCAGAATCTTTGTAAAACCGCTCGGACCACCGGACCAGACGAAGCCTCTGGAAATAAAATCCATGGAAGACTTTGAGAACTGTGGGATTACGCATGTCTGAACCTTTAATTCAAGCAAAATGTGAAATGTGAACTCAAAAAACCGCTGGATGTGAACTCTGACCCGATTCTGAGCTGCAGGACGAGCAAAAAGGAGAAAAAGAGGGTAGAAATGCATTAGTATTTTAACAACTTTTGTCTGTAATTCAGCACAAAATGACTGAATTTTTGGGCAATCCCAAAAGATATGCCAATAGTCCTCTTCCTGTGGTCCTCCAGCAGTTTACATTACCTGCATTAAAGCACAAGTCTTACCTTGGGGTGATGAAAAATCTTGTTAGGCACTACCAGTTAAATTCCCGCCAGGTATTGGAGTTTGTACACCATCATTAAGATTCACAAATATTTAACCAATCATTATGAAATATTGTCACACTTTCCTCAGTTTCCCATTTTCTTTAATGTAATTTGTTGAATGTGTTTTTTTTTACAAAAACCCTTCATAAAGCCTACAAATAGCTCCTGTAATAATACAGTATTCTCCCCTTATTCACGGGGATTAGGGACCGGAAATATCTGTGAATTCACAGAATCCGCGGATACGGAGAACACCCCCATTTCTATTTCTGGTCCCTCGTTGATCGTTGGTCCATAGAAAAATGGAATGGACCCATGAGGGCGGAGCTTCTGTCGTCACATGATGTAACCCACTGATTTTTGGAAAAGTTTTACGACAACAGCAAGTGTACGACCAGCGCTTTTCCCGACTCAGGATCCAAACTGAACGTTTTTTCCTCTTTTCGTCTGTATTCTTCTTCTCCCCTGCGGTCTTCTTGTAAGGGATAATAAATTCTTTACATATAGTATTCACCCTTAGTCATGGGGAATGGGGACCGGAGACATGCCAAATCCATTAATATTGATAATATTAACAATATTTAAAAGTTGACAAGCAAATACAGCGACAGTGTAATGAATGGACTACTTTAAGAATTCTGTTTCACGTTCGGCCAAAGGATTCAAGATGACTAATGTAAATTCACTCGGAAGAAATACCTAAAGATAACAGCTATATTGTGAACACCAAGAGTGGCAGAAAAGACTGCTTATTCCTAATAGTTTGGTCATTGTTCCAAGTTTTCTAAAGCAGCTGAAGTTCCTACAGGAAGCTGAAACAAGTTTTAAATTTTATCTACATAGGTTTTGTCAGGATTCCGCGCTCTGTCTCCCCCTCTGGTAACCGGCGGGAACCAGAGTTCTGAATACACTGCATACCAAGGTTCTCTCAATCCACATGTATGTTTGGGTTTCTTAGAAGATTAAAGAAGGGGGCTGATGCATGAGGCAGAATGAAGATGTTTAAAGAGCATAGATCCACTGATAAATACAAAATAGACTAAAAACAACTTTTGTGGAGTTTTCTTCTGCTGTTTTTGTTGTTAACCACAAACTAAGAGACTTAAAACAGGTAAAGTTTTGGCGTCTTCGTGTGGGAAAGGGAGGGGGGGACGCTTCATTCTTCGTTATTGATTATCGCGTAATAACGAGAAAACCAACTTCGTTTTCTTGTTATAACAAGATAGTTGATCTTGTTATAACGAAAAAACAATCCAACATTTTTTTAAAAAACTAGGGCAGGCTGTTTTCGGCTTCTGTAATTATGTCCTTGTATGACATATATTCTCAACAATTACCACTGGTTAATCTTTGTACAAAGGGAACATTTATAAATGTGTCCTGAAAACCAAACTCACTTGTTTGTGTAAGTGGTTGACACAAACCTGCCGATAATTTGTGGACTTTTTATTTGCAAAACAAAAGTTTAAACAAATTTAAACAATTTATGAAATCTTGCAGAGAAAGAAATAATACCCCCTTCCTTACTCCCCCACCTCCCATCTCTTCTCTTTCTCTCCTTCCTATCTCCCTTGAGCTCACCTTCACTCATCACCTCATCTATTTTTTCCCCTTCTGTTGCCAGGCAACAGAAAGAAAGAGCACCACTTGGAAATTTACAAACTGCAGGAAAAGATTTTAGAAAAATAGATGTAGATCTGCAATGAACAAGTAACGAGAACATAAAGAATATAAAAGAGAAATATTTTTTTCTTGGTGAACTAGGTCATAAACATGTAGCATGGTGAGGAAATATCTGTGTAACAAAACATGGAGACATATAACGGCAACATTACTTAAGTATGTATGTGTTGCACACAAAGAAAGGTGGGTATGTTAGCTGCCATTAAAAACCGTGATGATTATACTGTAGATTACATGATACTGAAAACATGTATACATTTTATGGATATTTTGAAGCCAGGCATAAAACAAGTTTATAACCCATGTGAAGAAATAAAGGGAGTGGAGAACTTTTATCAAATCAGGAACATTTATAATCTAATCTTATGTATCAAATATGTTTTAAAAAGTTAAATAAAGATGGTCTGATGAAGTGTTTTACTGACACATTTGAAATATACTTAACTTTTAAAAACGCATTTCAAATGTAATATTATATTTATATTGCAACACAGACATTAGTTTTGCAGTTTCTAATTTAGAAATTTGTGATGCTGCTTTTTTATTTCATGTTTTTATATAATCTTCCTCTCATCTCAACACAACTGTCTCCGTCTCTTGTTTAGCTGTGTTTGAACCTGTGGCCTTTGAACCAAATTACTTCTCATAAAAAATATAATTTTTTGGTGGATTTTGCCATTTTACCGAAGTTCTACTAGCCTTAGGACCCTTTTTTCTTAAATTTATTAATTATGGTTGTAATGATTAATCAACGAATCGATTTATCCATCCAGATCATGCTGTCTGAGACAAGTGGCAGCCGCGGTGCAGTGGTAGGGCGGTCGACTCCTGATTGGAAGATTGCGGGTTTGATTTCCCGCCTTACCCACCCAGTGTTGAAGTGTCCACACTGAACCCCAAAATTGCCTCTGGTGGAAGGTTGGTGCCAGTGTTCAGCAGCGGAGCCACCGTCAGTGTTTGAATGGGTGAATGTGTGAATGGGTCAGTGTCTGTAAAGCGCTTTGGGCCTTCAAGGAAAGTAGAAAAGTGCTATAGAAGTATACACCATTGAATTGACCTACAATATTGAAAAATAATTTAAAAATAAAATAAATCCTGCACGGTGGCGCAGTGGTTAGCGCTCTTGTCTCACAGCGAGAAGGCCCCGGTTTGACTCCCGGCTGGGACCTTTCTGTGTGGAGTTTGCATGTTCTCCCCGTGCATGCGTGGGTTTTCACCGGGGACTCCGGCTTCCTCCCACCGTCCAAAAACATGCTTCATAGGTTCATTGGTGACTCTAAATTGTCCCTAGGTGTGAATGTGAGAGTGGATGTGTGTGTGATTGAGGCCCTGCGACAGACTGGCGACCTGTCCAGGGTGTACCCCGCCTTCGCCCATCAGTAGCCGGGATAGGCTCCAAAAGGGACAAAGCGGCCAAGAAAATGAATCCATCTATATTTATGATTGATCTTGGAAAATCCCATTTGGATAGGTTTAGTTTACTAAAACGTAAAAGTGACCAAGTCCCATCACAGTGGACAACACACCATCATTCTAGTCCAATGTGTGGAAACACCTTGAATTTAGCAATGAGTCTTTGACTCCAACTGGGAAAAGAGCAGGTTTGGGAGCATGGATGATGTTTAGGTGGTCCAACTATCCCAGGGCTCCCTTGAAAAAGAGGTTTTAAATCTCAATGGGATCCACCCTGGTTAAATAAAGGTTAAGAAAGAAAAGTGTCTTTTTGTCCTGCTGTGATTCTAAACTCAGGTACCTCTAAATGTTAAAGAAGTTCAATTTAAAGGTGTGAATCTTGCTACACTGTTAAGCATTTTAACCTACATTTTAGATACCATGAGAGACAATTTTAATTCTTGTGAGAATTTGAAAGCACAATAGTAATTCTCCGATCTAGCTATTTGGATGCTGTGATATAATCTATGCATACAGTTTGAAATTTGTCAAAGTAAAGTTAAAAAATGCGTCAAAGTTTATTTTTCGCGTTCTACTCTAATGATGGGCCGTTAATGTTCAACTATATGACCTTAGATCTGGACATGTGCTCAATGTGCTCTAATTTTGATTTTTGACAGCAATGCTAAACAAGAAACACATTAAAGTCCCCTCCAATAAAAATCCTGTTTTTTGAGTTTTTAACATGTATGTGTTTATGAAGGAGAGCAAATGTGATAAGAAATTTTGTTTTTGCATTTTCGAGTGAGTGCATTTGTGAGTTTCATCCAATACTAACGCTGGAAAATCTCCACCAGACTCCACGGAGCTTCTTGATGTGACCACGGAAATGTGAACGGCGGCTCATTTGACTGCAGTCAATGAGAAGATACCATCTTCTCTTCTCCACGGTAGCCAGGCCGGATGAGGGGTTTAGTGCATGTGCAGCAGAGCTGTTGTGATGTATTAACAGTTCATTTGTTCAAACAGAGAGTTTCTGTGACAGTTTGATTGAATTTAAAAGGATAAATACTCAGAAATGCAAAAACGAAATGATTTCTTATTTTTTCTCTGCCATAAGAAAAATGACATATACATGCTAAAACCTCAAAAAATATGATTTTCATTGGAGTGGAACTTTAAAAACTTCATAATAATAATTAAAACACTACTGGGAATTTTTTTTTATAAAAAAAAAACGTCATAGGGGGACTTTAAAGCAAAAAGTGAGGAAAATTGGAACTGTAAATGTTCAATGAAAGTTCTACTTTGGTGAAAAGCTCACCGGACTGTTGTTTGTATTTTTATTGTAATTACGGACTCAAAGCGCTGGAGTATGTGTTTTAAAACAAAAGACTGACAGAAAATGCAACAATCACAGGATATAGAAGATAAAAATGCAGATAAAAATACCACCACAACATCAGTTAGGCAACAGAGTGACTGTGACATTGAGGACAGAACAGAAACGAAGCACAAAACAACTATACTGATTTTAGAATATTCATCTGTATTTGACTTTATCATATCAGACTTGTAGCCTACCAGCTGTAGAGACTATTGCATAAAATATGAATAACTGTTTGGTTGGATTAGTTCATACAGTATTAGTATTATATGCTAAGAATCTTACCTTACTCATAATATTAATTACCTTCTACTAGATAAAATAACATAGATTTTCCTGGTAGTTTGGATGATTTCCTGGGAGCTGCTTAATTGCTATGTGTCTATGCATGCTAATGCTCAGACCCAGCTCACTTTGCCCGTCTTTGAATTCATGTGTACCCTCAGGAAAATGTCTACATATGATTTATCTTCACTCAGTAATGAGGCCCAATTTTATGCAAGCAAAATTCATCCTTATCTCTCTGCAGCCTGTTTTTCTCCGCTCTGCTTTTGAATCTGCTTTTCTTCCTTGTGGCAAGCGCAGCAGCAGCAGCAGCAGCAGCAGCAGCATTCCCATCGCCTGCCTGCGTGTCACCTCCTCACACTCCCTCCCCTCCACCTCCCGCTGCTTCCATCCACCCTCTCTTTTCACTGTGTTTGCCGATGAAACGGGCAGTGTGCCAGTTTTTCATATTTCTTGGCAGCAAAGTGGCTAGCAAACTTCCCGGGGAGGGGGAGCAGTGGGTGTGGGGTTGGGCTTGCAAAAGGTTACATTTGCACAATGTGTCAGTGGGAGAAAAAAAAGCAGCTAAG
Organism: Oryzias melastigma; assembly: GCF_002922805.2. NCBI lineage: Eukaryota > Metazoa > Chordata > Actinopteri > Beloniformes > Adrianichthyidae > Oryzias > Oryzias melastigma. Next base: position 26,267,057 of record NC_050523.1, on the reverse strand, counting down.
AAGCAAAGAGGGAGTGAGAAGAGAGAAGGAAAAAAGAAACAGATGAAAATGCTGGGCTGCATCAGCTAAAAGACTCCCTTGTTCAGGGGTAATGGAAAAAGCCCTCCAGGGGAATATTCAGTATGCGGGGTATTGAATTGCACGATGTCTATCCGTCTCTTTTCCCCCTTTTGTCCTCCTTCTCTGGAATGTTTCTCCAACATGCACACCTGCCTTACCTCGTCTCTGCATGTGTGGAAGTCACCAGCTTTGTGTCGGTGAAGTGGTGGAAACACAGCAGTGAGACACATTTGTGTGTGTCGGGGTAAATTTTTACTGCTGTGGTAGTATGCACCAACAAATAACCACACAATACTGGGAGCTTTGCAGTATTGTCAGGACTGACTGACTATGAGAGAAAGCCAAATAGACAAGTAAACACCTCGACAGTCCTAATGTCATCTATCTCTGTCAGGTATAACATCATAAAGGGAGTAAACTAAAATAATGTTTGTATTATGTTTAAGATGGTATGTCTAGTTTGCCGTAGGTCTATCCAGGAGAAAGTGAAAAGAAATATGGTGTTCTGTTTTCTGAAGAAAGTTTGTTAAAAATGTACATCAGGAGTGTCAAACTCCATCACACAAGAGGTCAAAATCCAAAACACACCTTAGGTCGAACAGGATAAACATTTATTGAACACTCCAAAACTAAATTTTTAAACTTTAAAACTGTAAATTTTTAACATAATTATGAACTAGATAAATACCATTTCCTGTGATAATGCTAGTGTGAATGCTGTAAGCTGAAGATGCTGAAATTGATAGCTAAAAAAAGGCTGAAGGTGATATCTGAAAATATTGAAGCTGACAGCCAGCTAAAATATTAGCCTTACTCCAAAACAACCTAAAAAACAAAACAAAAAAAACCTAAACTACCCCAAACAGCAAAAATGTAGTTTAAAAAATAGCTAAACTTCAAAAGAGCCACAAAAAAACCTTTAAAACAGCAGCCTTAATTATCCAAAACAGCTAGCATGTAGTTGAAATATTAGCTAAACTCCAAAATAGCCTAAAGAAATCGTAGTAAATGCCAAAATAGTCCATAAACCTAGCACAATGCCAATTTTTTAAACTTTAAAACTGTAGCTTTTTAACATAATTCTGAATAATAAAACACAGGAATATTATTCAGAATAAATCAATTTAAACCTTAAATAACTTTCTGTATTTTACTCTCCATAAAAATATATTTTATCAAAATTATACAAGTTAGAAATGATAGCAGGATAACATCGGGTCATTAATAACAATAAAATAAAATGATCTGGAGGGCCGGATCCGGCCCCCGGGCCTTAACTTTCACAGTTGATGTACATCATGTGCATCACTTAAGCAACAAGACTTGGGTTATTGATGCACAGAAAGCATTGTGACAGGGTTGACAAATACACTTGTAAGTTGCTGTTTGCACCATGCTAACACGACAATATAAAAAGGCAATCCTCAGTTCTCCGCCTGCAGTTGTAGCTGGTCTAACATGACATGTTTGTAGCTACTCAGGTGAAAAATATGATAACATCTCTTAAATTCATTTATTAAGTTTCCTAATTCTATATACTCATCTTTGTTAAAGTGGACTCCCAGCAAAGCTAGAAGTTAGTATACCTATAGTTAGCTATTTTGGAAGAACTTATTTTGCACCTAATAAGTCCAAGTTGTGTGAAAGTTTATACTTTTAAATCAAACGAATCCCGGTAACCAAATAAGCCCAAAGCCCCGCCCCCATGTAAAATTAGGATCAGCTCAGCAGAGAAAACTCAAAAACTCTGAACTGAAACTGAAAACAAAGAACTGAAAGCAAATGAAAAATAAAAAGCAAGGTTTGAAAGTACAAATACACATTCATTTTTTCAATTGGTAACAGTTTTTGTTGTTTTTATTCAAGTTTCAAATGTACTTTTTTTTACTTTTAATATTTCTTTCAAGTTTTAATATTATTATTTTTTTCAAATGTTTAATTTTTTCATATTTTCAATAATCGTTTTAAGCTATTAGCTTTAGCGTTTTCAACTATCAATTTCAGCATTTTCAGCTATCAGCACTAGCATCTTCAGCAACCAAATTCAGCTTACAGCATTCACACTAGTATTATCACAGGTAATGCTATATATCTAGTTCATAAGTACGTTAAAAAGTTCTGCGACCTAAGGTGTGTTTTGGATTTTGGCCCCCTGTGTGATTGAGTTTGACACTCCTGATTTAAAGTAACCTTTCTGGTATAGGCCTACTATTAGTTTACTGGTAACTGTCAAGAGTTCAGTCATTAGTTGAAGAACTTTGTCTCAGTGCACAAAAAAATGAAAAGTCTCACCAGTTCTGGTCACTCCCCACTGAAGAAAAATATCCCACTTTCATATTGACTGTACGACATATGAAATCTTAGTAACTGCCTCAGGTTTCACAGACGTGTTTTGGTTGATGGAGTTCTCTATCACAGTCATGACCGACTACAGAAAAGCTTCAACAGTGCTGTAAATGTGAAAGATGGTTGGTTGTGTTCAGTTGCCTTCATCACAACCCTGGATATTGTGCATGGATCAAAGTTTGTTGTGTTTTGATTGAGGAACTGTCTAAATCTATCAGCCCTTTATGTAAAGATTCATCAATCTTAATAAATGTAATGAGTACTCTTATACATTTGGTTAAAAAAAATGGGAAACTTGAGTGCAATTTCACCTGATATGATGTTACTGAAGTGAGTTCTTTTTGAAACAGGTGATACAGTTCATTACACCTTTGGAAAATCTATAAATAAAATACCTGTCACTGACTATAGTATTTCAAAAGTGTATCCCCTCATCCTGAAGGTTTTACTGATTGCTATTTACATGAAAGATCAAAGTTATTCACACCAAAGCTGAGTTCGTGGTACAAACCTACAAGATAGATGACTGAACATATCTTCCATGAAGAAATCCGTGAACGTTAAAAATGAAACAGCTATTGTCAAAAAGACAGTAATACTCATACCAATGACTACACTGAAGTATCAAAAGTTTAAGCATGGGCTAAATATATTTAGACTTGTAGTATAATTCTAAGTATATTTCAAGTATACCTAACATAAACTTATGAACTTATATAGTTTGTCTTTAAAAATTTCTTAAAAAGTAAACTAAAAGTAGACTATCTTAAATTTAGTTTTAAAAGAGTGTACTTTTTGGGTAAGTGAAGGATCAAGACAGCACATGACCTGCTGCATGCCGCTGTGCTGCTCCCCTGTGGCCTGCTTAGCGTATCGCAGTCCAGCATTTTTGGACATCAGGGACTCAAACAACCTGTGGAAGAAGTATAACACGTTAAAACAGATTATCTAAAGGTGAGGGAAATGTTAAATAGTTTAAAAACAAGTTGAATTGAAATACTGTTCTTTAGATTATTTTATTATAAACAAATGTAATATATATATATTACAAAACAAAAAAATAATACTACAAATCTTAAAGCAACTCTTTATAAAACCTGTAAGTTTTAAGACAAAGTAACAAGTATATAGATATGGCTATATGGATATGTATTATTAAAGTTTTTCTCAGTTTCTTTGATGCATTTCTCACGACAGAATTAAACTTTGTACCACAGTTAGTGACATCCCCAAAACATTTAGTTATATGGGCGCAACGTAGTGGCAGTTTCATGTTCTTTTCAACCAATAGTGTTTTGAAAAATACGTTGTTATTATTATTATTACCCAGCCAGTAGCGTCAAGTGGGCCCCATGTGGTTTAAAAGTGGGCAGAAAAGGTGGACCTCAAATGGGTTTGTCCACAGTGGCTTAAATGGGGATTCAGTGGGTTAGCTTGCTACGCTAGCCAGCTGCCCGGTGGACAGCGTATCATGTTATCGAGCTCCACTGTAGCATACTAGTGAGCTCCAGTGTAGCAAGCTAGCAAGCTCTGCTGTAGTGAGCCCCACTGTAGCATGCTATCAAGCTCCACTGTAGAAAGCTAGCAAACTATGCTGTAGTATGTTAGCAAGCTCAACTGTAGCATGCTATTGAGCTCCACTGTACAAAGCTACCAAGCTCTGATGTAGCAAGCTATCGAACTGTGCTGTAGTGAGCTCCACTTTAGCATGCTAGCAAGCTCCACTGTAGAAAGCTAGCAAGCTCCGCTGTAGCATGCTAGCAAGCTCCACTGTAGCATGCTATCTAGCTCCAGTGTAGCAAGCTATCAAGCTCCACTGTAGAAAGCTAGGAAGCTCTGCTGTAGCATGCTATCGAACTCTGCTGTAGTGAGCTCCACTTTAGCATGCTAGTTAGCTCCACTCTAGCATGCTAGCGAGCCCCGCTGTAGCATGCTAGCAAGCTCCACTGTAGCATGCTAGCAAGCTCCACTGTAGAAAGCTAGCAAGCTCTGCTGTAGCATGCTATTGAGCTCTACTGTAGCATCCTAGCACATTTCACTGTAGCATGCTAGCAAGCTATCCAGCCTTACCGTATAGAGCAAGTGAGCTTTGCTCTAGCTAGCGTCTTAGTGTGCTCCCCTGTTTCAAGGTAGCGAGCCCCACTGTAGCAATTTAGGATTTTTTGTTTGGTTTTGTTTTTTAAGCTGTTTTGGAGTTGGGCTAATATTACATGTTAGCTGTTTTGGCTACTTTAGGATTTTTTCAGTTTTTTGGGCGTATTTTGAAGTTTAGCAATTTTTTTCAGCTACATACTGTTTTTTTTTTTTTTCTTTTTTTGAGGGTAATTTGGCATTTAGCTAATATTTTAGCTGGCTATCAAGTTCAATATTAAGTCCTGGCTGCTGCGTGCCTTAAAGCGGGTGCCGCCCGGACCTCGCCGCTCCTCGCCGTGGATAGAGAGCTCACTGAGCCCTCTCTGCCGTCTGCGGGACCATCGGTACCGGCGCAGCTGTAGACCGGGCTGCACGTGTCACGCTGATCTGGGCGTGGACCGGCTCATATATAAGGGGCACTAGTGGTCTACGGCGATGTCGACTACACACTGATCTGTTTATAAATACAGATCGAGGAGTCTAACAGTTTGTGTAAATCTCAGTCTGTGTGTAGAATAAAATCACAACCATGCATCAGGTATACATTACATTTCCTATTTTGTAACCAATTTATTTATTTAAAAAGTCTGAATTGTTGTTCGTTTGTTACACTTTGTACAAAAACATTATTATCATGACCTGGAATTATTTTTCTGATGATCAGACCTTTTTCCTTTTTAAAATTGGACCAAAATTAATCATTTTATAATCATTTTAGTGTGTCTGTTAAACCACGTCTCATTGTTTTATACCATTCCAATATGGCGTCACTCTTTATGTGTCTTGGACAACAGTAAAAAGCCTGAGTGTCATCTCTAGTGATATTAACCTCTATGGGTTGCTGTAGTGAGAAGTCCCTGGTTCAAATCCTAGCTCCTCTCTGTCTGACGTTTGCATGAATTCCTTGCATGGGTTTCCTCCGGGTGTTCCAGCTTCCTCCCACAGTCCAGACACATGCCCCATTGGTTAATGGTTGACTCTAAATGACCCCTAGGTGTGGGTTCAGTGATGCACCAGAGAACTGTCCAGAGTGTACCCCACATTTGCCCTGTGTGAAGTCCAGCGACCTCCATGACCCTAAGCAGAAAAAAACAAAAAAATGATTTATAACCAGCAATAATATGGAAACTGGGCAAAATTCCTATAAGAAAAAAAAGTATATGTGAGGCTTATAATACAGACAGAAAGACAAGGCAGAAGGAAAACTATCTTCTCTGCTTTTCTACAGCCTCTACAACAGCCTGCTGAAATGTATTCCCTTGCTTTCTTTCTTTTTATCCTCC
>NC_050523.1:26254164-26261045 GCF_002922805.2 Oryzias melastigma | reverse complement strand
CCCCCATAATCTGGCTCTTTCTCTTTCTTCCTCTCTCATGTAAAAGAAAAGCAACGGGGAAAGATGCTGTTTGACTGAACCTCACACAGGCCAGGAGACTCTGAACCAAACAGACGAACATGATGAAAGGCAAACATTTGGATCCTCGCTGGATCATTGACAATCATCCTCATTCTGTCTTTTTTTAATTTATAAGTAGGCTTTTCTCCCCCATGTCTGATGTTAGTGTTAGTCTGTTTCTTCATTAAATTGTTCCCTGAATTTTCTCAACCAATTTAACTTTGTGGTTTGATGGAGTCAAATACTTTGAAAGCTCAGAATAATCAAACGTTTGAAAATAAAAAACACGTCTTGGCTTATAGGTCGATGATAACATACGCAAAACAAGAAGCTAGAATGACACATTAAGAAACAGATATTTGTTGTGTGCCTTTTTTAAAATGTTGTTGCTTATTTTGGGAGCTGGGCGAGGGGGCTGACTCCTCTTGGATATCTTTCCTCAAATATTAAATGGTAACCTAACCCTAAATCAACTTTTTTGTCTGTTGACCTCAATAAATGGGGCTTTAAAAGTGCTGTCTGTTGGTCATTGCCACATTTTTGACAATTCAAAACAAACTTGTACAGTTCCTGAAATTATAGTCTAAAACCATCTGTGTGCTGCCCCCAACAGTTGGATGTGGTGATTGCTCAACTGGTGTAAGTTTCACGTCATTTGAGAAGTTTCTCGCCATCACGCTCTAGAGCACCAGTATAAAAGCCCCGCCCATCTGTGACGGTCTGCCGTTATCGTGTTAGCTTTAGCATGGCTCATATTGCCTTTGGTTGTCAAAAGTCTCCTTCCTTACACAACGTTCCAGTGGACCTGGAAGTGAGGCAACGGTGGTTTAGTGCAATTAGTATTGGATTCAACAAATCCGTAACGGTGATGGATATTCAATGATCGTTTCACTCTGGATTGTTTGCTTATTACGTTACCGTCATTTTCCCTCGGAGACACGGGTCCCCTTCTTCCTGGACCATGAGCTCCTGCCTCGGGAGAGGGAGAAAAATCCTCAACCTCCACAGAAAGTTCTGTGGGTAAACTGGCATCCCTTTGCTTGGTACCATTCTCCTGAAGACGTTACCTCACGCTAACCTCACTGTCAATCACAGATCCAAACCACACCTCCCTCGCCCAGCCCGCCCCCTTTTTTTTTGTTGCATTTAGAGTGGAGTCAGCCTCATACTGTCTTGTTGTCTTACCCTTTAAGCAGTTTCATGGTCCCTAAACTGTTAATCTAGAATTTCATTCTGAGCGAAACAGAGTCAACTGCTCATCTGGTCAGTATACATGTCTGAGGCCCTGGAAACTCCAGCTTATATCCTTTTTAAGAAGGCAACAAAACCTATCTGGTCAGATCAGGTTTTGATATCAGGGAATTTAAATTACAATAAAAGATTTTATTTGATTTGTCTTTTTTTAACTTGTAACTAATTTGAGCAAACAGACCAGAGCTGAAGGCCTCTTCTGTTGGACAGACTTTGAATCTTCTGACACACGGTGTATATTTGTATAAACCCCTTTTGTATTTGAGAATAAACTGTATTTATAATCATTTTGTTTGTGTACATTTATTGTTGGACCAAACAGAAAAAAAAGAACGAGAAGGAGAGAGATGTTGAGATGTTGGGGTGTTAAACATGGGGGATAAGAGAAAGGGGGTTAAGGAAGATGGATGAGTAAAGAAGGTAGTATCCCAAAGCAAGCTAGTAGTAGTGGGTGGTTGGTGGATGACCACCATGGCCCAACAAGGCTGTGATGCCAGCAAGGAGGAGGTGGAGTCATGGTTTGGGTCAGAATTATGGGGAGAGAGCTGGTCGGTCCCTTTAGGGTTCCTGAAGGTGTGAAAATGACCTCTGAAAAGTGGGTGGGGTTTCTGACTGACCACTTTCTTCTGTGGTCCAAGAAGAAGAACCGAGTTTTCTGTAAGAAATCTTCATCTTGACAATGCTCCATCTCATGCTGCAGGAATCCGTCTGCATCACTGGCTGCTTTGAGCAGATAAACTGATGGTGTGCCCCCGACCTCCCCCGACCTCAACCCTATTGAGAACCTTTGGAGCCAAATCTCTGTGAGGATGGAGGCAGTTCACATCCAAACAGCAGCTCTGGAGGGTATTCTGACATCTTTCAGAGAAATTCAAGCAGAAACTCTAAAAGTTCAAAGGATGCAAGAATTGTGAAGCTGCTACAAAATAAGAGTCCTAAGTTCAACTTGATCTATGAAGATGTTCTTGATGGAATAGCTTCAGATTTTAGTGCATTTTCAGTTCTTTAGAACCTTTAAATGTTGTGGAACTCTGTTGTGTTTAATAATGTAGAACATTTGAAGGTTTATATTTTGGAAAAAATACTGTTACCTTCAAGAGATTTGTTAAATAACATGAATATAAACTCTAATGGTTAGTGACTTGAACATCCTGCTAATGTTATTTGAATTGAGGATTTAGAAAAATCAGAAAATTGTACCGTATTTTTCGGACTATAAGTCGCACCGGAGTATAAGTCGCATTTTTTTCAAGTAATTTATTTTACAAACTGGTTGAAAAAAACGATATTACATCATCCTAGAAGGTAAGTTATAACATTCATAAGTGAATAGAAAACAGGCTGAATATGTGTCAACACATATTCACATATTAGCATCATGAAAAAAACGAAAAGGAAACGAAAAGGTGTAGCATTTATATAACATAACAGTTTTATTTAACTATAGCCTCAAGAACTCATCAACTTTCAATTAATTGCATGCAATCTCACTCCATATCACTAAATCCGTTAAATTCTTCGTCCTCTGTGTCACGTCTGAATAACTAAAGTAAATAAAGTAATTGCATAGATCACCATAAGAGGGCACTCTAGACTTACGGTCCATATCTCATCATTAAAAATTCGTATATAAGTCGCACTGGAGTATAAGTCGCAGGGACGTTCAATCTATGAAAAAAACCGCAACTTATAGTCCGGAAAATACGGTATTTGCAGAATAATTTTGAACAGGCTATAATTCATTGGAAAATCACTGATTTATAGCAGAACAACAAACTTCCATTTAAGCAAAGAAACTAAAACTTAAACTGAAATCATCGATTTGCATGGTGAGACGTTCTCCTCTATCAGAAGAAGAGGCTTTGAGTCCTGATGAAGAAAATCTATAGAACTATAGAACTATAGATTTACATACGTTTGTTTTAAGAAAATGTATTATTTCATCTTCTTTTTGATGACAAAGACTCTTTCAAACATTTAAAAAAAAAAAAAAGCAAAATCGCCAGTTTCTGAACAGCAGATGAAATACATGAACAACATGCCCCTTTCAGGATTGAAAGGCAACAAGAGAAGGAGACAAAGCTGTAGGACTGTGAGCTGAAAGTGTGCAGCCGTCTTTTATAGCCCCCCCATCCCCTCATCCCCAGTTAGCTGGAGACACCCAGAAAAACACGCTACTTGGGAAAAATGTAGGCGAAACCGAGCCACACAAAGGCAGTGCTTGCTCACTAAGCTTGCTAATCGGGCGTCTTTGCTGTGCTCGATGCATGCCGGCTGCAGCTACACAGCAGGCATTGCCATGACGACTGGGGTCTGAGTAATCATTTGTGCAATGACCCCTATTCTCCAGGGGGAGACGATTGGAGGGTGGGAGGAGAAAGGAATGAAGACAGAACTAGCAAACGCTGAGGAAGAGAGCAAGGAGGAAAAGCAGCAAAGACCCAGACAAAAAATGTTTTTTTACTGACAGCGGAAAATGTCTTTTTTAAACAGAACTCATGAAAGAGAAGGTTAGAAAGAACTAGATTTTCTAAACACTGAGAGTCACAAACAAACTAAAAAGACTTATTTTGACATCCTATAGGAATGTTGTTGTTCTTCTTTAAGCTATGCAGCTCAGAGCTGGCATTATTAGTGGAGTTGTTCATAAAAAGATCAGTAGGTGGTGCTAAAGATTAGTCAAACTAACCAGATTGGATCCATTCTGCTGGAAGCATAAAAAGTAAGGAGAATGTAACCAACAAGTCATTTCTATAGGATGGTCACTCTTAAATTTAAAGATAGACTTTAAGGTGTTTTTCTTAGACACGAATCATTTATGTGATACCAAATCTAAAACTAGAAAGGTTGTCTTACCTGCAACAATGCTAGTGTGAAGGCTTTTAGTCTCTGAAGATGCTGAAGTTTTTGCTGAAAATAGTGACGCAATTTACTTTAATTGTTGCAGGGATTTAATGAAAATGAAAAATGTTAAATTTGCTAAATGACTGGAAATTTAGTTAAAGAACAATGAAAGAGTGCTAAGGTTGACCGAATATTTCTGAAAAAAATTTTGTGCAATTGCTTTAAAATCCTCAATACATGCCATTTTTACAAAATGATTAGAGATATGAGCTAAACTCCAAATTAGCCCACTAACCTTTGGTAGATACCAAGTTAGCCAAAAAAGCTAGCTCGTTACTTAAATACTAGCTAAACTCCAAAATAGTCTAAAATTCCTCACTAAACCAAATTAGCCAAAAAGGTTTAGCCTGCTGCTAAAATAGAAGCTAAACTCTAAATTAGCCTAAAAAAACTTCAGGATGCCAAATTAGCCAAAACAGTTAGCTCATAGCCTAAATACTAGCTAAACTGTAAAATAGCCTGAAATTCCTCAGTAAACTAAATTAGTCAAAAATGTTAGCATGCTGCTAAAATAGAAGATAAACTCTAACTTAGCATAAAAAGACGAAACATTGTCCATAAATATATTTAAAGGTTTGTTGCTGATCTACTTAAAACGTTGAAATTTGAAGACTTTCTCACTTATTTCCTCTGAGGCATATTTTGCTCAATATTTCAAAAACTATTACGTTTATGAACACCAAAAGTACAAGCATTAGTGTCCTGTAGGAGCTGAACATTTTGATGCTAACATTGCTGAAATCACTGAAAGTGTGATTGAGTTTTGACGTGCTGAAACACGTACGAAAGGCTTACTAAGCATTCACACAATAACACGTCCACCGTTACAGATTGGCGTGGAACTGTTGTGATGTTGGACAATGATTCCATCAGTCTATCAAAAATTGTCTTTTATAGATCATATTTACCATTCTGTCTAGATAGGAAACACATTCTTGTTAATGACCTCCAAACTCAGAACAACTTCAAAAAACAACTTGTGATATATTGAAGAGAAATATAAAAATCCAAAGTTATGGAACTTCATTGAAACAACAGGAACTAATGTGGGTCAGAAAGTCTTTAAACTGGGGTACAGAGACACAGAAACAGGACGTCTTTCAGACGCAGCTCCTGCGGCGCGAGGGAAGCTCACCATACTGCGAGAATCTCTGAATGACCTCATGAACCCAGACATGGAGATGTAATTACTGATGGTTTTCTGGAAGCTCTGTAAAATAAATCCGATCTGAAATCCTTTCCCATGTCTTCCCTGCATTGTAAATAAGATATGACACTGCTCCATGAAGGGGTCAGGCTAAAAAGATTAACTTTAGGCTCCTCCCACATGTGGTTGGAGTGTCAAGTGCTGTTGTGGTTTGAGTATTAGTTCTTGATTTGATGTTTTTCATTTTGTTGTTTGGATTTTTCTGTTGAACTGGTTACCAATCCAATGTTTAAACCAACTTTGCCCAACAGAAGCTGGGATAGGCTCCAGCAACACTGTTAAAGGAATGTAAGGGATAATGCCTGACAGGGTGTACATTATCAGAAATGAATGAATGATGCGGAAGCTTGAACTGTCCAACACATCGTTAACTCATACCCTGGTCACTTGTGAAAGAAAGAAATATTCAATCAATTTTTAGTACTTTCATCTTGTTATGTTTTTAGGTTGTTTGATATGCTGTCTGTTGAACATCATAAGTTAATCAAAGCATCAGTTCAGAGGGAAAGTTCACCTTTTGGTGCTTGTCTTTGTCAAGAAGATGAAACAAAAGTTTGCTTCAAAGAAAGCATTGACTGTATATACAGACTGTATATCCTTTGGGCCTTTAACCCATTGACTGTATATACAGTCAATGGGTTAAAGGCTGAAGGTAAAAGATTGGAGTTTAGAGAACAAAGAAGATGGTAACAGAGGGTAGTAACATCATAAAACAACCAGGTATATGAAGCACTCAGTACACTCAGTAGTTACAAACACACTTGTTGGCTAAAATAGTCTTCACATATAAACTAGTCTAAATGCACACAATACAACTGCAGTTCACACACACACTTCTGCATATAAACCCACACATGCAAAGCCTTTCATTCTGTCACACATACTGTGTAAAGGTGAGTTGACACCTGTGCTCAGGTGAGTGTTCATGGTTTGCTGAGGTGGATGACGATGGAATGTACAAAGAGGGAGAGTGTACAGCCATCCCCACACCAAGACCCCCGCCGAGGCAGCAGCAGCAGCCATGACCCCCCAACACCCGCCACCAGGGGCGTGGAGGGAACCTGCCCGCCGGACAATCCCGCCAAGCACCCAGACCAGGGCACGCGGGACCGCCGCAGAGGCCCCCCACGCCAGAGAGCGGGAGGGCACAGGAACACAGAGAGTACAGGCCCCAGCCCAGCCAGAGGAGCAGCCCCCCCACCGCGCCCGGAAGATGTTTTTGATTGGAATAGCTTTTGATTTCCGTCAAGATGAACGAATTCATGTTTGTTGTTCCTTCCTAAAATCCTCTAAAAGCTATTGCTTGATAAAGTAACTTGAGGTGTAGAAATAAGAAGAAACTCTCCTGTCAGTGATAACAGCCATGCGACTAATATGGTCAGACTGGGTTGCTATGGCGACTGCTGCTGACTGAACAGCTTTGCTTCTGCATCTCTACTTGCCTATCCATTTTTAATCA
>NC_050523.1:26202649-26254072 GCF_002922805.2 Oryzias melastigma | reverse complement strand
CACACCACCACATAGAATAAACTGGGACTTCTTTTTCAGCCCAGTGACAGAAACTCCAAACCAGACATGAAAATAAAAACCTCTTGAATGATACCTCACACGTGTTTTTTATTAGTTTTGGACACAAAGTCTCTCTAAATCTTCTGAGTCACAGTGTTTTGTGTGAAAACGCAGGTAGGATCCTTTTCTTGAGCTTCAGTTTTTAAGACAATGATACAAATAATTGTTCTTCTCATTTTCACGTTTCGTATCTTTACCTGTAGTAGATGGCTCCAATCGAATTACTTTAACCCCCAATGAATGCTTTGACAGAAACAAGCCAAGAGACTAATTAGACTTAGAGATTTGGTAGTGTGCTGCAATGAAAGTACGTCATAAGCAAATAGTCCAAAAAGGAGCGAGTAAACCCTGCAGAAACTGAGCTGGTCTGCAGTGATGAACAGAAATGTAAAGGGAGACCAGAAGATAATCAACATGGTGCAGTGCCACACTCATTCTGAGCACAGAGAAGAATAATCATGCTTAGGAAGACACCAAGAGGTGAAAAATAGGAGCACACATAAGAGCGTTAGAAAGAGCCAGAAAGCATCGAGCTGTGAGGCTGAAAAGATGAGGAGAGAGCGTGAGCAGAGGAGACGGCGAGGGTGGGAGGACTGCTGGGGAGAGCAGATACAACGAGGACAGACTGAAAATAGAAAGACACCGCAGTATAATGCAATGTGGGGAGGGAAGGCGAGTATGGTAATGGAGTGGAATCAGTAGCTTCTATGAGAAATATCAGGCATAAGGAACGTACCGAAGAATGATGTTACACCAACACACATCAAAACGACCTCTCCCTTCATCAAGGCATTTGACTCTTAAAAGCTTTCAAAAAATGCTTCAACTTATGTCCTCCTTGATTTTGTTTCAACTGCAGTCCACCTTTGTAAGGTCTTTGTACTACCTGGAAAGGTAGAGACTGAAGAAGTTCAAGTTGAAGTTAAGGATGTAAAACATTTAGTCAGAAAATACAGTTGGTAAAGAAAAAATCCATCGATCCAATTTCTAAACCTGCTAAGTTAAGATGAATTTCACAGGGTTGCTGGAGCCTATCAACCTACCTCTCCAGTCCATGTTGTTCCTCTTTCCCACTCTTCTCCGGGGGGGGGGGGTGTTCAGGATGGTTTGTGCTCCTGTTCTTGGCCGTGGACCACGCCTCTGGCTCGTCTTGGCTGTGGACCTCTCCCCCACCTGCCCCCCAGTCCTATCTGGCTGAACTCTATTCAGACACGTAATTGTAGAGTTAGATAAGCTAATTCCTCTTTAATAGTCCTGATAAATCTCCTGTCCGTCCTGGGATAGGATCTCTCCTTCATGTGGGAATCCCTAAGGTTTCTTCTTTTTTCCTGACTCAGGTTTTTTAGGAGTTTTTCCTTACCGGGAGGGAGGGTCTAAGGGCAGGGATAACCAGTTTATTTAGTCTGTTAGTTTTTAGCTATTGTTTATGTTTATGACCGACCTTCTGCTTCTGTACAATCACCACCATGAACCCCAATGAGGAAACACTTCTGGGATATTAGGCTATAGAAATAAAATTGAATTGAATATTTTTGAGTAAAAAAAAATGTGTGATTAAAAAATAATGTCAGTAAGAGTGGGCCTAATTTTTATGTCTTTATCATTTAAAAACAGCCTCTAAGTCCTTTCAAACGTCAACCCACATTAAGTGGGCATGAAGCCTGTAAATGGAGATTGTTTTTGCTCTTTTGTCAGACTTAGTGTGTCATCACCATGAACACAGCGAGCTGCACCTCTGTACTGCATTAACAGCTGTCAAATTTGCATTAAAAAATGATATTTTATCATTCTCTGTTGAATGTCAGCACACTCTGGAGGGAAGATGGGTGTCATGTGATGCTCTGCCCTCATCATCCACAGAGATTATTTAGGACAGGTGTCTTCCACGCCCCCCTCAGCGAGGCCTCGGGGGAAGCCCTCAACCACTGAGACTTCTAGCTGATCCTGCATGAAAACGTCCGCTGTGCTTCACTCTGCAGGCTGTGGAGGCGATGTCCAACCTGAAAGAGAGTGTTTGGAGAGAATCAGGAAATGCTGATGACTTAGGGCAAACCTGGTGCTGCACTGGCCTCTACAGGTTCAACAAGAGTTACTGCATTCTCAAAGCAAGCGTTTGAACATCCATTAATCAGCACTGGCAGCTGCAATCCACTGTTTCTTACTCACATGACTGAGGTGAAACCATGCAGGTTAGTCCCATACAACATGGACTCACATTTAAAAAAATGAGAGTTTAGAACAATTATTAGTTAATTATTCGTTTTGTTAATTTTCCATAAAGGATGCAGATCACTTCCACCTTTATTTTGTTGTTGTTGTTCTGGCTTCAGGCACCCGAAGCTATAAACGATATCAGTACAGTCACAACCAATGATGAAATGTTAAACCTCTCGATAGAATAATCTTCCTCATATGAAGTCAAATGTTCCTTGAGTGGGAGGGCCTGCCCTCTGATGAAGACTGTTAGAGGGAGGGGCTGTGCAGTCATGAGGCATGGCAGCCACCATCTAGTGGTTGGTAAATATATCAGCAGCACTCTCCTTTTTCAATGTGGGCTGGTTCAGAACGCAGACGAAGAATTGAGGTTTAATGTTATAAAATGTGAGTCAGTGAGTTTCTCTTTTACTTTCCTTGAAGCAGAACATGCAGTTTTTGTGGAACCTGAAAGTGTGTTAAAAAGAATGAACCTCACCAGCAAGCGTTTCAGATCAACGGAACATTCTTGGTCCAGAGTTGGAAATGCTGCCTGTAACTGGGACACGGTGAAGCTCCATCCCAGACCCGTCCCTGTCTTCCTCGAGCAGTGTAGTCTCTGCAGTGAGGCTCAGCAGTCACATGTAGAGGGTTCTTCAGCACAGGCCTGGAGCACTCATGAGTTTGGTTAGTGGAAATAACCAAACTCTGGCCACATCCAGCCAGTGGTCCATATGTGTGCCAACGGCTGGATGTGTGTATGTGTGAAACCACATGAGGACCAACAAAAAGTTTATTTTACACCAAGAAAGGTTAAAGGCTCCTTCCATATTTCTCCATGAAATACTTATTTTTAGGGCGGGGTATTGATTATGATTTCCAGAAACGATTCGATTCACAAAAGCCTGAATCGATTTGATTCTGATTTTTGCGATTTTTTTGATTCTTCAATTAAATTCAATTTTGACTTTACACATTTACACTCATTTGTTCAGAAATACATTAATAATCTACTAAATTATTTGAATATATTGATATCAATCTGATCCAGTTCACATACTGTAAATGTGAAATAATGTTAATATCATCCAGAGTTACATGGATTCTCTAAAGGAGAAGTTCTAACTAAAATGTTCAGATCATTAACATTGTAAACATTGTTCTGCTTCTCCTGGAGGACGTTTCAGTTTGACCACTAGGTGGAGATCGCACTATAGAAGTACACTTTATTGCAGAAGAAGAAGACAGAATGAGGAAAAACCGTCTTTTAGACCACAAATAGTTACTTTAAAAATATTTCCTTAAAAGAGTTTGAAAAATTCATGTCTGAGTTTATAAAGATGTTACTTTAGTCACAATGTATGTTTAGGTCGACCGAGAGTTATCATTAGCGTTATGGGAAATTCCATTAAACGTTAGCATCAAGCTAGCAGACTTTAGCTTTTTGTGCTAAATTGATTTATATTTTATGAATCAATTATTGATCCATTAAGCTTAAATCAATTCAAATCGATTAAGCCCTACTTCTTTTTCTCAGAGCAAGACATTTAACAAAGAGGAAAGTTTTAGACTTATTGTCACAGATTTTTGGCCAAAGCTGTTTTGTTAAACTAATCTCCAGCATAACGTTTCTCTAGGGCTGGGTTGATAAAATCAATTAATAGGTTTGAATCGATTTACTATTTTTAGATCAATAATTGAGTCATAAAAATATAAATTGATTTAGAACATGAAGTTAAAGTAGTGTCCAAACTGAAACGTCCTCCAGGAGAAGCAGAACAATGTTTCTAATGTTAATGATCTGAACATTTTAGTTAGAACTTCTCCTTTAGAGAATCCATGTAACACTGGATGATATTGAGAATCTCATTATTTCACTGATACATTTACAGTATATGGACTAGATCAGATTAAGATAGATATATTCAAAACATTTAGTAGATTATTGATGTATTTCTAAACAAATGTGTATAAATGTGTAAACTCAAAATTGGATTGAAGAATCGAAAGAATTAAAAAAATTGGATCTTGTGAATCGAATCATTTCTGGAAATGATAACGGACTCCCAGCTCTAGTCTCTGCTGTGAAAGGCTGGGACATGCAGGAGTTTTTGGAAGCTGGGTCGAGGGCGCTCCTGCTCTCTAGCCTGGGTGGAATTTGAATAGTTCAAAGGAACCGCCTGGAGCTGATTGGTCGGGAGGAGCATATTTTTGGGGCGCGTGTTTGTCACTCAGTCGCGCAGAGGCAGCTGAGTGGCTGAGCCTGAGAGGGGCGGGCGCTCTCTGCCGCCCGAATATAAAAGTTCGGATTCCCAGCATCTGCAAATGATCGCTGGCTCCGAGAGTCCTGGAGCTACAGCCGAGGGTTCCTCTCAGAGCGGACTCCAGAACAAAACGAGCTCGGGAGAGGAGACGCAGCGATGATCAACACCATGGAGTGCGCCGTGGACGCGCAGAGCCTCATCTCCATCTCCTTAATGAAGATCCACAACTCCAGGACGCAGAGGGGGGGCATCAAGCTGCACAAGAACCTGCTCGTCTCCTACGTGCTGAGAAACGCCAGGCAGGTCTTCATCAAGGAGAAGTACGCGGAGATCTACCGGATGCAGCAGTACGACGAGGTCATGACGGTCAGCAACGAGATCCAGCCGCTCGACCCGCTGGAGACGGAGGACGGCGCCGCGGAGGACGAGCAGCCGCGGGCAGCCTGCTGCATGGAGGAGGCGAGCGCGCGCTGCCGGACCCCGTGCGCTCTGCCCGTCTGCGCGCCTCTGGAGGAGGAGAGCAAGGAGCCGCCGCCGTGCTACTACCGGAGCTGCTGCGAGGCTCCCCCCGCGTCCCCCTGCGAGCAGTTCCCCGCTCACTGCAGGAAGACCACGGTACTGGACCTGGACACGCATGTGGTGACCACCGTGGAGAACGGCTTCCTCCACCAGGACTGCTGCTGCGACGCGCTGCAGTGCGCTCCGGGCGCGGAGTCCCTGGCCAAAAAGCGCAAGGTGGAGTTCGGTTCTTCCACATCCGACGTGGAGGAAGTGTCGGACTTCTCTCACAAACGAGCCAAGCGCGAGGACTGCTGCTTTTCCGGCGCGGACTTCACGGACACTGCCAACATCTCCAACCTGATCTCCATCTTCGGCTCCGGGTTCTCGGGGCTGCTGAGCAGACAGGCGGACCTGGAGCAGATCTGTAGCAAACAGGCGCTGGCCAGTCTGGGCGCATGGACGCGGGCCATAGTGGCGTTCTGAGAGGGAACGGTTCTGAAGGAGACCGGGATCCGGTGTGGACTCTGTTCCGGTAAAATAAGGGAGAAGGACTACTCGTCAAAGTTTACAGGCGGCTCATATCTAGAAATGGTTTTTGTTTTTCTAATTTCCATTCAGAATCCTCGCACAGGTTTTTCTGAAGCCAAACCGGTTTGGAACATGTGACGAAATCCGTTTATTGACCTCGTTTCTCTGCTCGGTGATGCTTTAGCAGAATCCTGAAAGCATGGAAAAAAAGGGGTCCAAGTTCAACTTTTAAAAATGAATTAAAGGGTAACCAAACAATAAATCAACTTTTTTGGCTGTTGATCTCTATAAATAAGACTGTGCTGTCTGTTGGCCTTTGCCTTTTTTTAAAAACTTTAAGATAAACTTGTTTAATTCTTGAAATTATGGTTAAAACCCGCCTGTGTGCTGCCCTCTACAGGTTAAAACAGGTAATACAGTTGAATTTTGTGATTGGTCCACTGGTCTAGTCTCAGAAGATTCATGTCATCATGCTCTGTAGGGCTGCCACGATTAGTCGACTATTAAAATAGTTGATGACTAATTTAATAGTCGATTAGTCGTTACTTTATATTATATGGAGTCAGAGTGTAGTAAAGTTGAAAGTGATAATGGCATTCTGCTAACTTTATGGACTATTTTGGCATTTATTAAGGTTCTCTTTGGCTAATTTAGAGTTTAGCTAATATTTCAGACACATGCTAGCTGTTTTGGCTAACTTAGCCTTTTTTCATTTTTTTACAGTAATTTGGCATTTAGCTAATATTTTAGTTGGCTACCAGCTTCAGTGTTTTTAGCTATCAATTTCAGCATCTTCAGCAGTCAAATTCAGCTTACATCATTCACTCTAGCATTATCACAGGTAATGCTAGATATCTAGTTTTCAGTCAGTTTAAAGCTAAGATGTGTGCTTTACATCCAGTTTGATCTGAATAGTAGACTAATCGTTAAAAAATAATTGGTGATTGGTCGATAATTAGAATAATTGTTTGTGGCAGCCCTATGCTCTGCAGCTCAGGTGTAAAAGCCCCGCCCATCTTTGAACACTGACTCGCTCAAGAGTTGCAGCTCACCACGCGACCGTTTGAGCGACGCCGAGAGCAGCAGAGGGCCGACAGACAAAGGGAATGGGATGGGGAGGCAGTCTGCTTAGGCCTCCTGAACATTACGATTTTTTTTTCATCGAAACAACAATAAAAAGATCCTTTAGTTACCTCAAGCTAATGTCACCGTCAATCACAGATCCAGACCACGCCTCCCCTGCTCAGCCCGCCTCCCCTAACCACGCCCCCTTTTTTGCATTTTTCAACTCTGTGCTGAGAGTGTTTGGTTACCCTTTAACTAGGACCTCTGAATACAAAAACATAGTGACAGTAAAGGTAATTCCATCATACATCCTTGTGGAATTTGGAACCTTGAATGATTTTTTTTCTTGTTCAACAGAAAGTAATGCACATTTCTGCCCCAAAGAACACGCGTGTCTTAAAGCAAACCACTGCAGGAAAACTGTTGGATAACAGCAGTCTGAGCTGAGCCCGGCCTGTTCTTCAGAGTCCAGATCAACTTTATTTTTGCAAGAAAATTAAAGATATTTATAAAATAAGCAACTCTATGATGAAAATGATCAAGAAGGTTCTGGTGCCACATGAGTCATCTGCTGACTTTTCTTCTCTCTCTTTAGTACAGTAGTGACTTAAATCTAATGACATGGATTGACTTCTATTGCCTTAAATCCATCACACAAACAATGCTAGCTATTGTCATGAATTAGAAGTATGTTTAAGTGACTGAATGTCTTTCTGCTACCCTGGACCAATTCATGTCAAGAGTTTCTCCAAAGCCGCGTTCCAGACGGCTCACATTTGCAAACCGATTCTGAACCAGCATCATGTCACTTAATGGAATTAAATGACAGTTTTATTTAAAGTGGTTCTCACTGCACACTTGACGCTCTGTTTTGATGACAGCTTGACACCTCATTCTCTGTCATGGTTGCTATGTACCCATTGATTCATGATTCCAGCATGGTTTCAACTTTGTAAAAATGATCAAAGTCCCTTTCATAAAAAAAAAAGGTAAACTTGTGATTTAACCATAACTGGAGAATCCATGAGTCAGCTTTATGAGCACCATGTGTACCAAAATAAAGAGTTCTTGTTCATTCTTTGCATATTTTGTTGTTTTTCTTGTATTTTTGTGCTTCATAAATTGTATATCACCGGGTAAAACTGTTCAAGAAAGTATTTGTTTAAATTTATAATCTTAATAAAAGTAAATCTTTCATCCTTACGGTTGTGTCTGATTGGCAGCTTGATTGCATTAGTGCAGCCGCTCAGTTAAACCAAATGTGTCAAAGTCAAGGCCCGGGGGCCGGATCCGGCCCTCCATGTGATTCTATACGGCCCTTCAGATCATTTTATTGTTATTAATGGCCCAATGTTATTTTGTGTTTATTTCTAACTTGTATAATTTTGACAAAATATATTTTTATAGAGAGTAAAATACTGAAAGTTATTTAAGGTTTAAGTAGATTTATTCTGAAATAATATTCCTGTATTTTTATTATTCACAATTATGTTAAAAAGTTACAGTTTTAACTGTTTAAAAATTGGCATTCTGCTAGCTTTTTGGACTATTTTGGCATTTACTAAGATTTTTTAGGCTTTCACTAATATTTCAGCTACATCCTGTTTTAGCTAATTTTGACTTTTAAGTTTTTAAGCTGTTTTCGAGTTTAGCTAATATTTTAGCTAAATGCTAGCTGTTTTGGCTAATTTCGGCTTTTTCAGTTTTTCAGGCTGCTTTGAAGTTTAGAAAATTTTTCAGCTACATGCTAGCTTATTTGTCTAAACGAAGTTTAAAAAAAATGTTTTTAGGCTAATTTGGCAATTAGCTAATATTTTTAGTTTGCTATCAGCTCCAGCATTTTTAGCTATCAGCTTCAGCATTTTCAGCTCCAGCATTTTTAGCTATCAGCTTCAGAATTTTCAGCTTCAGCGTTTTTAGCTATCAATTTCAGCATCTTCATCATTCAAATTCATCTTACAGCATTCACACTAGCATTATCACAGGTAATGCTGTAAATCTAGTTCATAACTATGTTCAAAAGTTATGGTTCTAGAGTGTTCAATAAATGTTTATCCTGTTCGGCCCCCGACCTAAGTTGTGTTTTGTATTTTGGCCCCCTGTGCGATTGAGTTTGACACCCGTGAGTTAAACAAACATTTGGCTCAGAGAATGGCATTAGTTTCACAAGCACTTTGCATTAGTGATAAACTCAACAAGTTACACTTTCTTTTTTGTGTCTTTTTCCCTGATTGGTTTCTGGGAAGGGAGAACATTTTCTCATCCTCTTAAGGCTGATTTAAAAACTCAGATACGTAGATTCGGTTCAGCAGGTAAACATGGCTCGTTTGTGATGCTGAAGCCAGAACAATAACAGCTTTTTTTTTTCAGCCCTGTTGTTAAATTTAAATTTCAAGGCAACTGTACAAAAGGTAACATTTAATAAACCATTTTATGTTACAATGAATGGGTGAAATTCTGCCAAAATGGGGGTGTGGCCTTTTGACTGAGAGTCCAGACCAAAGCAGGTTTCAGTAACGGGATAGTACATACATCTGAATGTACATCTCTGAACACAGAGGGTCATTAGGTCAAATCTGAAGCTCAGTCTGATATCAGCAAACAAATCCAGATGGTTTTGTGACTGAGTCTGCAGGATCATCCTGGTGTCAAACTATTGTTGGAGAAAAACGCACAATTTTTAAGAGTGGTTTTCCTTCAACAACCGAGCTTTAGCTCCGATCTTTATATTCTTTCGACTACCATAACTCTTCAACTGTTTGTGCAATAAACATAATTCCAGCAGATTCTGAAGCAGAGAAAAGCAGCCGTGCACGGATATGAGACCATTTTTAGTAGAGAGTGCTTTCACAATCAACAGCTGACTGGTCAGGGAGTTAGGATGTCAAAGAGCGTGGGCTAGTTAGAGGTTGACAGTGACAGCTCTGGTGTTGAAGGGTTAACTCCTGGGAACTCACAATCGATGACAAAATAGTCCAATAAAGAGAAACCTTACGCCTGGTTCACACTGGACGCGGAAGCGTCACTAAACAGAGACCGCTTCCATTCGGCGCCCTCGTTAACCTATGCTGTGGTTCACACCAAACGCCGCTCCGTGGAAGGCTCGCGCCGTGCAGCAGATCGTTGAGGCGTCTGGTCTATTTGTGCTCGCGCCGCCAGCGTTCTGCGTCAATCCTGACAGGAAGTTGCATCAAGATACACGAGAAAATTCAATTTATTTTTAAAATAGAACCAATTTTCACAATAAAACACAGATTGACAAATGTGATCATGTTTTTGTGTCTAAACAAAGTGATCAGCTGAAGATCCATTGAACTAAGGAGGAGTTTCCACTTCTAGTTCAGAATCTCCAGGTTTCTGTTTCTGTCTGAAGGACATGAATGGTTGCTGTGTAAAAACAGTTTAAAGTATTTCCTGAGGTTTTAAATGCAGGAACTTCTGTCTGTTGTGCTCATGGATCCTGGATCTTTCAAATGGAGCTGCATCGGTGGTGTAGTGGTTGGCACTCTGACCTCACAGGTTCAAATCCCGGCTGGGTTCTCTCTGTGAGGTGTGCATGTTCTCCTCATGCATGTGTGCGTTTCCTCCTTCACAGGTTGATTGGGGATTCTAGATGTGACTGTGTCTGCAACAGACTGGAGACCTGTCCAGCAGGTTATGGAGATGGAGATGAATCTTACGAAGACGCTGTCCTGCTCCAGCTCTTCATTTGCTCAGAGAGCAGAATTAGTCTGAAACTTTTCATATCCTTGAATTCACTTATAATCTTTTTGTTTAGATTTAGTGTCAGCTGATTCTCTCTCGGAGCTCATGTTGATGTTACGTAAAATAACGAAGTGAGAATGTGGTACAATAATAGTGTGACTGCTTACAAAGCATTCACACTATAGTGATCCTGTTTCTCTTCATTATTTTTCCTTATTTATTCTTCCGTACGTTTTGGGATTCATAAAAACTCAATCACACTTTCAGCAATTTATGCAATCTTGATATCAAAACGTTCAGCTCATTAAGGAGATTAACGCTTGTACTTTTGGCATTTGTACATTTTACTGTTTTAAAGATTTTACACAATTTATGCAATTTTTCAGGCCCATTGAAAATGAATGGAAAATGTTTCTAATTTGTGCAATTAAAAACCTTGACCATGTTCAGATCATTCATGCTTTTACTTTTACTTATGAGAATTATTGAAATTTAACACAAATGTTGTGTTTTTTCCCCACATAATTTTTCAAACTTTAGTGCAAGTTTGGTATCAAAACGTTCAGCATGTTAGAGAGGTTAACTTTAAGTTTAGCTAATATTTTAGCAACATGCTAACGTTTTTGGCTAACTTGGCCTCTACTGAAGTTTTTTTTTTAGCTAATTTGGTGTTAAGCTAAAATGTCAGCAATGTTGTGATTTTATCACTAAATTCTTCAATTTCACTTTCTGCAAATTATGCAAGTTTGGTATCAAAAGGTTCAGCACATTCATGTTATTATTTATCAATTAAAATAAATGTATTCAGTATCTTCAGCGACCACATTCAGCAAAAAGCATTCACACCAGCATTACTGCACGTAATGCAGTGGCGGGCCGTGCATTTCACACCTAGGCCTTCAGTAGTGCTCCATCTGAATCAACCCAACCCTCATTAACTATTTTATGGCTATAAAACTTCTAGTGCAGGTACAGCTGCCACACACACACCAAAAGCATAAAAAATAACCTGATAAAATTTCAATATTATGTAGGGAGATAGCAAAATTTTACTCACCAAAAATCCAGATTATTTAAACACAAAATCCATCCTTTCTTTCCTCAAGAAGATTTCAATCACTCTGTCGTGCAGAATCCGTGCGTTTCGCAGATGGAAAGTGTTCCGTGGCTGTGATAAGCTGGAAACTGTTCTGGTATTCCTGAAGCCTCTTGTGGTCCAGGAGTGTGACAAACATCAGTTTTTGTGATTTTGAAATCTGGTCTGTGTCTGGAAAATAATATTGTCGGTAGTGCGCGCGAGGATTTTGCGCTGCACGCGCCCGCGGTGCGTTCAGGGGCCTCGTAGATTTCCTCGTATCAGCTGCACTCCCGCTCAACGGAGTCACGGAACTCCTTTACCCGTGCCAGACAAAACTGTGCCACAACTTTACCCAGACATTCATTTTCCACCAAAAATCAGACGATGAGACGCTTTCCACTGGTAACATCTTCAAACCTGACACGCCGCTCCTCGACACCTGTGTCCGTCACATAACGCAGAACCAGAGCGAGCTGCGAGCTGTCCAATCAAAGCGCGTGAAAATGATGACGTTTCCGTGCGCCTTCTAGCTGCCGTTGGTTTCGCCTACTCCAAATCTGATTGGTTGAAGCAACAGTTTGGTCGACA
The DNA here is from genome assembly GCF_002922805.2 of Oryzias melastigma. Taxonomy (NCBI): domain Eukaryota; kingdom Metazoa; phylum Chordata; class Actinopteri; order Beloniformes; family Adrianichthyidae; genus Oryzias; species Oryzias melastigma. The sequence goes on along the minus strand of NC_050523.1, from coordinate 26,242,090 downwards.
ATTATTTTATGCTACAGGGCCCGCAGAACTGATTGTGAAGGCCTCCGGGCAGATTTCTTTGACCCTAGCAACAAATGGTGCTGCAATGTGATTGGTTAATGCTTAAATAGGAAAATACACGTCTGGAAGCAGCGCAACCAGGGAGACAGCAATGAAAGGACGAAGACAGAGCATTTGGAATTATAGAATACGTATTCACGGAAATAAATAATAATTAATATCAGTCTGTGATTCAGATATTTTTAGGCCAGCAGAGAAGGCCTTGCAGGCCCTGACGGCCCGCCACTGACGTAATGGAACTTTTCTAGTTCCAGTTTACTGTTTTTTCCTGTTGCCAGTCCATTCATCATTTCTTCCACACACATCATAGTACACATATAAGGTTGTTTTCAACATGATTTTCAAGTTTTTGTTGTCTTTTTAGGACTTGAACTTTTTCCAAATTTGTGTATCATTTAAGGAAAAAGAGAAGAAAAATGACACCAGACGTGTCATCATGAAGCTGGCTCGATCGACACAGTACATGCTGTGGCTGAATAACTCGGTTCCAGACGATTTTCAGTGCAATTACAAAGCTATTAAACTTTCTTTAATACTTTTATTTTACTTCATTAACACTCGGTGCTCTCAGCTCAGATATGTGTACCTGTTGTTCAGAGGTTACTTCACATGTCTGCAATAGACAGATCTATTTTTTTAATATACATCTTTATACTCTTCTGTTAATTTTGCAGATAAAATACATTTAAATATCCATGCGTCAACTTCTGTAAAGTAGACACCTAAAATTCTGTCAAAAAATCTTTGGTAAAGTGACTAAAAAGGAATAGGTGAGTTTTAAAAATGTATATTAAACTAAGAAATGATGAGTGTTTTTCACTCTCATATGTATGACATGTGTAATAAAACACTTCCTTATCTCTTCTGTTCTCTTGTGAATCATGAAATGTGCTACTTTATTTCACATGTATTCCCTGCAGAGCTTCAGCTTTTGGAATTTGGTTTTAATGACATTTAAAGAGAATTCAAAAGAAACAATGAATCTACAAGTTCATCCAGATGTAAAGAATAATAAATCCTCCTTATGTTTTGTGGGATCGTATTCATCTCAGAGTCCAGCTGTTGGGTTTCAGACACCAACCTTTCTCTCTCAACACTCTGAGGGCTGTTATCTCTACTCTGTGCCACTTGGTGGTGTTCTTTAAAATCATGAATGAAGATATCATTGTGGCTGTGTACACAGAGTGGAGCCCCTCAGGCTGAGCCTCCTCCAGCTCAACACCCCCTCTCCTTTGTCATCCCGCTCTCCCCCGTAGCACTGACTGTTTTCTTCTCCACCCGTCCATCCTCACTGCTGATCGTCTGCTTCTAACTGCTGCTCCCATCAGTCGTTCTGCTGTAACGGCGGTGAGAGCGATGCAGAGCTGAACACATGACCGTGTGACCAAAGGAGGGAAAGTCTTCAATCACATGTAATGAACAGACTGCGGTCCAGCCGTCTCTGCCTGTGGATCCACACAGCACCTCCATCTGGAATGAAACAGACTCACACCCAGGAGTACCAGCCTCCTTATGAGGCCATGAGCTCTCTTCCACTCCACATGTTCACACAATCTAAAGAACCTCAGAAGATCTGTTTGGGTAAACACTCAATGTGTTGGGGTTAGGGGGTAACAGGAGGAGAATGTAAAACATTGGTTAAAAAAGGGTCAAATTTCTGCCTATTCAAATTTGAACTTTTGTCACTAAGTTTTCACAAACAAAAACTCTCTGAACTTAATATGATTGTTTTCGTACAGAATATTAAAATGTGACCAGACAATGCAGAGATGTTTGTTTTTGCTGAAGGTGTTTAATATGAACAACATGAATTTCCATCAGTTTTTGTGCTGATCGCACTTAAAACACGTGTAAATAACATCAGCCAAAACAGAACCAGTTAGAATAATAATATCTGCTCAAATGAAAGGTTCATATTTCCAATAGAACCTCAAATATTGAAGATTATTCAAATTTGTATTTAGATTTGTGAACGATCTAAGATAAGAAATGAAAATACAGTTCAGCAGGACATTCATAGAATAAATATTGTACATTTTTATGTTTAAATTGCTAAGATTACCTTTTATTATTTATGTAAAATTGTGTTAAACAGCGTTCAGTTGTCAGCTTCTAAACCCGTAAACTTGAAGTCACTATTCACATTTTGGCCCTGTCCATATGTTGTCTGACCTCACTGTGAAAAGGGTCGATTTTATAACATTTTATCTGGAGTTCTCAAACGTTTCATTCCCACTGTAGAGCATTTGAGCTGTGTGATCGGAACTTCTTTTTTAAGTCTGGAGTGTCACTTTTTAATACACAATTAGCAGCCAATCAGAATCAAGTATTCCTCTGGAACATGGCATAATTATTTTTAATGTTAAAACCATTTAAGTTTTCTCAGTATTTTTATTTATGTTACTTCTTTATTTAAAATCACAATCAGAAATGCTACATAAACTCAAAAATCTCTTCATGCAAAGTGACTGACATCATACAGGTGATCCAGGTTTTGACATTCAGAAAGTTTCAGCTTCTTCAGCTGGAACATCTATTCAAAATGAACATTTTTTTTTTTTTTACTAAGTACATTTCTCATGTTTTCTTATTGTTCTCCTTTATGGTCTTATGGTGATTTTATTTTTACACGTTTGTCTCATATGTTCCTCTCTAGATCTGCGTCTTGTGGGTTTATAATCAAAGACATCAAATATTTACATTTTAAGGCAGAGAAATGTTTAAATGTAACATTTGTTGAAGACTCCTGCTGAAGTGTGTGATTCAATAAACAAGACAGTTTAGCGTTTTTGAGTGACCAATCACATTCATGTTTTAATATGCAGGAAGAACTAAAGGAAACGTGGTCAAAGTCAGATCAGATCAAATTATTTTAAGCATCACAAGCAGATAGTTCTGAACATTTGATCATTTATTTAAAGGAAGTGAGGACCTCTAAAAATAGTCACCTGACATGATCACTTCCTGTCACAGATTGATGGAATCAATTTTCAATCATGTTGAATAAAAGTAAGTCAAATTTTAAATAAATAAAAGAAACTGAATTTCGGGGACCATCCTTCAGCTGCTGGACGTCCTCTTTCATCACAGTGACCCGTTCCAGAGTCCTGACCCGGCCCATGTCACTTCCTCCACAGTGAATGATGAGAGCGTCTGCAGCTGCTCGGCCTCATAGGCTTGAAAATGAAAAAGGTCAAAGGCCGCTCCACCGCCGTCCCCCTCAGCTGAACCAGGAGATGTGGATCTCTGCTGAGCCCAAGAGGCTGTAGTGGTCTTGGGATTAATCCCAACTGTAATTCTAAATAAAATAAAACAGATTCTACTCTAATATTTTTACTTGAGCTGTTTTTTCAAAGATGTGCTAAAAATACACAGAGGAAAATATTGAATCTTGTTTCTGCTCAGGATACATTTGTAAACATCTTTAGGCAGAATATCTAAAAAATACATTAGCGAGGGCTTTAAGAGGTCAATGACAAAAACGTCTTACACTGTAATCACAACATTATATGTGGTCATATGAGAAAAGTTTTCTTAACATGAGAGAAAAAAGACGTTTTACATCTATTACTGTTATGATGTATTGTTAAAATACAAATACAAAAATGCTCATATAAAGGCTATAATAAAATATTACATTTTGATATGACATATGGCAATTAACGTAAACATTCAGTTTTTTTCAGGTTGTTCATCCAACATGTAATACGGGACGACCTGTTTTTGAGTGTCTCTATGTAATCAAAGAAATTATACCAGCCGGATCTGAGGTGAGTAGAATCATTTTTATTGGAGTTACATTCAACAGAATAACTTACATTTATCAGGATTTACATTAAACTGAACATGTTCTTCGAACTACACAATGAATACAATTCCAGTGGATTCTGAAGCTGAGAAAAGGGAATTTTTAGCACAAATAATTTAAATTTCAACATGTTTAATGGACGTGTTTGTAAATAGAGCTGAAATAGTGTCTTAAAAATGTGCGTAGTGATGGACGAACATGAGTTATGAACTCATTTCCATAGAAGTCTCATTGGAAATAGTCGCTTTAATGTAAGTTTCTGATGTCGGCGTGATCGTAGCTTCAGAGCTAGCCTTTATTTAACCCTTTAACACCAGAGCTCCAGTTCTTTGATTTGCTGTAACTTTTCAACCGTTAACACGATCAACATAATTCCAGTAGAATCTAAGGAGAAAAGCGATGTGAGAGAGAGAGCCACAGAGAAAAAAACAGCACAAAGACTTGATAAAAAGAGAGAAAAAAGGAAAAAAACATAACATTTTTGTTGCGGCCGGCTCCGGCAGGGGGAGGGACTTACGGCAATTCATTTTCGGGCGCCATATTTTTTTCTCTGTAGCCAGATCCTCTCGGGGGGAGGGGGCAGGCTGTCCCGGGATGTACAGTCTATGGAGGGTGTCATCGGAAGAGAAGGGGGAGGTGGAGAAGACAACAGAGAGAGGGGGGAGTGTCTGTGCTGCTGGAGGGGGGTCATGTGCTTCTGCAGTGGGGGGAGGAGCCCCTAGACAACAACAGCTCTGGGACGGGTGGGGGGCTGAAGGTGTACTGGGGGAAGGGTGGGCTGAGGCAGCAATGGGTCAGCCAGGGTACACAAGGGAAAAGAGGAAGGTCAGAGATGGGGGGTCAAATCCAAGCGGCAGACGGAAATGTGGAACCTGATCATCAGAGTCATCAGTGATGGTAGAGGGTTTAGCAGCCTGAGACACTTGATGGGAAGCACTAGAGGTGTGACCGTTCAGTTAAAATAGTTGTGTAATGTACAGATCAGTTCAATTGACAGCTTACCTCAGAGCATGGTTGGCATGTGCATGCATAACACACGCTGATCAGGTGATGTGAAATAATGCAGGCATGTCCAAAGTCTGGCCCTAAAACAATCAATAATATTCAGCTCTGTCTAAATAAAACATGTTTACCATTTCTTGTTGTGATTGACTAAATTACATTTTCAGATGTAGTGAACCTGTATCAACCTGTGAGTTCACTCTGCCCCCTCCCTGCCCATTTCTGAACTGTCAGGAACGTTCACAGTGTGGCCCACTGCTTCCAGGACCAGTGGAAATTAACATATTTTTTCAGTTAAATTAGAAACAACTGTGTCAAACAAATAGACCAAAAGCCTGTGGTTGACTTCAATGAGTTCAATAACAAGAGGAGCAGATGAGACACTATCCATGACAAGCTAACTGAGGCTGACAAACTGCAGTCATTTTAGCAAAAACATATTTAGATGTAATTGTGTTCTATGGGAAGAAATGCCACTGCTAAATGCAGTGTTGTTAAATAATGTCAAGTCAAATGTATGGCCCTCACACACCTCCTCAGATCTGGCCCTTTGGCAAAACGTTTGGATATACCTGATATAATGGATGAAATACAGTTACTTCCATCATGTGAAGATGAGGAGTTACACGGTGGTGAAGAGGTTAGCACTCTCACCTCACAGTCAGAAGGTCCTGGTTTGACTCCCAGCTGATCTACTTGTGGAATGCGAGCTGCCTTGGGGGACACCTTTGGTAATAGCATAGCTGCAGGAAGAACTGAAATTCTGCATGTAATTGTGCTGCATGCAGAATTCATACATTAATGTCTGCAAAAGAGCCCCAACCAAGGATTATGTGCAACTCATATCTATGCATCTAAACCACGTGTCAAAGTCGAGGCTCGGGGGCCGGATCCGGCCCTCCAGATCATTTTATTATATTGTTATTAATGACCCGATGTTATCTTGCGCTCATTTATAACTTGTATAATTTTGGCAAAATATATTTTTATGGAGAGTAAAATATTGAAAGTTATTTAAGGTTTAATTTACTTATTCTGGAATAATATTCCTGCCTTTTGATTATTCAAAATTATGTTAAAAAGTTACAGTTATAAAGATTGGCATTCTGCTATTTTTTTGGACTATTTTGGTATTTACTAAGACTTTTTTAGGCTGTTTGAAGTTTAGCTAATATTTCAGCGACATGCTAGCTGTTTTGGCTAGTTCCAAAAAAAAATTTCGAGGTTAATTTGGCTAATCAACTTCAGCATTTTCTGCTATCAGCTTCATCTATTAGCACTATCATCTTCAGCAGCCAAATTCAGCTTACAGCATTCACACTAGCATCATTACAGGTAATGCTATATATCTAGTTCATAATTATGTTAAAAAGTTACGGTTTTAAAGTTTTAAAACTGTAGCTTTAAAGTGTTGAATAAATGTTTATCCTGTTCTGTCCGTGACCTAAGGTGTGTTTTGGATTTTGGCCCCTTGTGAGATTGAGTTTGACACTCCTGATCTCAACCCTCATACAACATGTACTCTTTCTTAGTAATTCTCTTTTTTAAGAGTTTTGCTTGTTTTCAGCTGTAAGTTAAAATCTCCAAATTTTTCAACATAAAACTAAAAGGAAAACAAAAAATCCTCAGTCGAACATCCAGTCTGTGAACCTCACCCACACAAAAAACTAGGCTAACTCTTAATTTGCATATGAGGAACTAATTATTCTCACCAACTAGGTCACTCGCTTAAACATGTGTCAAATAGGCCCCACCCACAAGGATAACTGATTAAATGAAACAATAAACTCTAAGGCCAATCCAAATTCTTCCCCCCACTCCTCCAGTTGTAGGGACACCTGAAGGGGTGTTGGTGTCTGAAACAGTTTTTAAGGGGAAACCATTGTGGTGGGGGCTTTGTATCCTCTGTGGTAGGGTGTTCTGAAGCGCAGATGTCTACATGTAAATGTAAGTAATGACTTTTTGTTTCAGCATTAACGTTAGAAAGTCAAAGTTGTTATGTATTCTCCGAGCACTGGCAGCTACATGCTAACTTTTCAACTTATTGACCACTCTAAACCTACATGTTTAAAGGTTAAAGACACATGTATAAGACACGTGTCAAAGTCAAGGCCCGGGGGCCGGATCCGGCCCTCCAGGTAATTCTATCCGGTCCTCCAGATTATTTTATTTTATTGTTATTAATAACCCGATGTTATCTTGCGCTCATTTCTAACTTGTATAATTTTGACAAAATATATTTTTATGTACAACAAAATATTAAAGTTATTTAAGGTTTAAGTTGATTTATTCTGGATTAATATTCCTGCCTTTTCATTATTCTTAATATGGTCAACAGTTACAGTTTTAAAGTTTTAAAAATTGGCATTCTGCTAGCCATTTGGACTATTTTGGCATTTATTAAGATTTTTTTAGGCTATTTTGGAGCTTAGCCAATATTTCAGCTACATGCTAGTAGTTTTGACTTATTTTAGATTTTTTTTGTTTAAAGTTTTTTAGGCTAATTTAGCATTTAGCTAATATTTTAGCTAGCTATCAGCTTCAGCGTTTTTATCTATCAGTTTCAGCATCTTCAGCGGCCACATTCATCTTACAGAATTCACACTAGCATTATCACAGGTAATGCTGTATATCTAGTTCATAATTATCTTAAAAAGTTACAGTTTTAAAGTTTTACAAATGTAGTTTTAGTGTTCAATAAATGTTTATCTTGTTCAGCCCGCGACCTAAGGTGTGTTTGGATTGTGACCTCTTGTGGAATTGAGCTTGACACTGCTGGTATAAGAGAACTGGACAGAGTCCTCCTCCATTGCATTTCAAAAAGGAAGTCTTTTTTATATATTATTTTTTTCTGCTTTTTATTATTTTTTTAATAACAAATACATAAATAAATAAATAATATATGTAATGAATATATATTGTTTTCTTTATTGCAAGTTATTCAAGCAATAAACTGACCAATCAGATGTCTGAATAAATGTAGGTGGCCTCACTGTGAGTATCCAAAGCGGATGACAAATTCTCGTGCCCCGCCCGCTTTCAGTGGTAGGGGTGTGGCTTCTAACAAGCTCACTACTAACTGCAGAGAGTGGTTTCCATAGAAATGTAAACAGACTGACATGGTCCAATCACTGCTTTCTGAGGATATCTGATCCAACACGGTGATGGACCCTTCATTTGGCTGGAACCTGAAATAGGTCATTTTTATTATCCCATAACCTGATAGAAACACACAGAAACACTTTGTTTTCTTTATTTTGTCCTGAATGTGTTAGTTTTAAAAATCCCAATTCCAACAAGGCTATGTGAATTCAAATTCACATGAAATCCTAGGATTCAAGTAAATGAAGAAACCAAATGAAAAACCCTGTTGAAAATCCAACAGAATCCTCAACACCACGTCCTCCAGGACTGGAGGAACTTCAAGCCTGGACATGTCAAAGCAGCCGTTTCATTCCATGCATTCCTCCTGCAGAGGCCAACAATCCAACCCTCTGTTCACATGCATCGAACTGCTCTGAGTTACTAACAAGCAATTCAGCAAGTCTTTGTCTACATTTGCTATTTTGTAAGAACAACATGAAAAGGAACATCAAGCATGAAATGGGACAAACTTTGAGGGTCTAGTAAACTGGGATCAACCATGTGTGTAGATGCTCCTGGACTTCAGATGCAACTCCTTCACAGATCAAACTTAAACACGCATCATCTGGTGTGGTGCATTATAGATGTAGAGCACGTGTCAAAGTCAAGGCCCGGGGGCCGGATCCGGCCCTCTGGGTAATTATCCGGCCCTCCAGATCATTTTATTGTTATTAATGACCCGATGTTTTCTTGAGCTCATTTCTAACTTGTATAATTTTGACAAAATATATTTTTATGGAGAGTAAAATATTGAAAGTTATTTAAGGTTTAAGTTGATTTATTCTGGAATAATATTCCTGTATTTTTATTATTCATAATTATGTTACAAAGTTACAGTTTTAAAGTTTTAAAAATTGGCATTCTGCTAGCTTTTTGGCATTTACTAAGATTTTTTAGGCTTTTTTGAAGTTTAGCTAATATTTCAGCTACATGCTAGCTGTTTTGGCTATTTTAGGCTTTTTTAAAAAAGTATTTGAGGCTATTTCGAAGTATAGCTTTTTTTTAGAAACATGCTTGCTGTTTTGGCTAACCTAAGTTTTTTTGTTTGTTTGTTTTTTTAGGCTAATTTGGCATTTAGCTAATATTTTAGCTAGCTGTCAGCTTCAGCATTTTCAGCTATCAATTTCAGCATCTTGTGCTATCAGCACTAACATTCATCTTACAGCATTCACACTAGTATTATCACAGGTAATCCTATATATCTAGTTCATAATTATGTTAAAAAGTTACAGTTTTAAAGTTTTTAAAATGTAGTTTTAGAGTGTTTAATAAATGTTTATCCTGTTCGGCCTGTGACCTCAGGTGTGTTTTGGATTTTGGCCCCTTGTGCGACTGACTTTGACACTCCTGCTGTAGAGGGATCGTGCTGCACCAGAAAAACCCCTTAGACATATCACTTCTGTCAGTTCAGGACACAAACTTACCCAAAGGAAATGTAAGAGTCTGGAGAAAGTTGAAACATGATTCTTCGTTCCTTCCTCTACTTCTCTGTCTGTGGAGAGTAAGAATTTAGAACCGTTTCTGTGACTTCAAAAGTCATTGTGGTAACTTCCAACTATTGGCTACAAAACAAAGTATTGAAAAAACAGGTTTAATCTGATCGGAATAAGTCAGAAAACTTTTAAGCAATGAAAACACACTGTAAATCTCTGTAAAAGTCCATAAACTTGGAGAATTGGAATATCGAAAGAACAAAGGATTCTATTTTATCAGTGACGCTTAAACACAAAATCTTTAACGTACTCTAAGTTTTCAACCGTTAACACGATAATTCCAGTAGATCAAGATCTTCTGGAACAATCGTGTTAACGGTTGAAAACTTACAGTAAATTAAAGAACAGGAACACTGGAGTTCTGGTGTTGAAGGATTAACGGGTATGTACCATGAAAATCTACTTTTGGAGCTGTTCTTTCCTCACTATAAAGAACTCCAAAGCGGTATTTTGATCCATTTACTTATTCCTGAGTAATCCTCTAAAACCCTGCGCTGAGAGCACCAGCCCCTCCCAAAGAGCAGGTCCTCATGAGATGATGTCACAAAGTCAGAACAGCCCCTTTAAAGAAGAGTCTGCTCTGTCCGAAATGCCTCCAGGCACAAACTCTCTCTACCGAACTAAAACACTTTCCTTTTAAATGCACAATTTAGTATATCTACCATTTGTGTCCTGTCTCCAATCTAACAGGTGGAATGCTGCCAAGACCAACTCTAGGATGACGTCAGGAAATTTGATAACTGAGACTTTCTGGGTTTTGGTTTTATCTGCTGGAAAATGAAAAGTAAATGTATGTATGTGTATTAATTATTCTAAAATAAAACACCTTTTTATACTACAGACATGAAAGCATCTTAAAGTAATAATATGTGCTTTATGTAGTATATCATATTAAAGTGACCGTTAAATAAAAACTGTTCATTTCTATGAATTCCGAGCATGTGTACAACTATGGAGCAAAAACGTAAAGACCAAAAACTTTCATGTCACAAAAATAGCATTTATTAAATTAAAGAACATAAGCTGTAAATTGTAAAACGGTAAAAACAACAGATGGCAAGGACTTCTTCAAATGGATCAAACCAACATTTCCTGGTTTCTTTTGGGCTGAATAATGCACAGCACATCTTTGATTTTACTATTATAGTCTACAGAGGGTCTGCAACCTTTAGCGCTAAAAGAGACTCTAAAAAAGATCTCTCATTGACTACGTCATCAGGAGCCACACAGTCTCCCTTCACCCTAAAAAACCATTTTTATTTTTGTTACTGTTACTATTATGACAAATACAGATTAATTTTTTTGGCAAACAAAAACAAACAGAAAATAGCCTTTTTTCCCCCCAAAATATGAAATAACTTTTAATGGTGGTTCACTTCCTTTCAAAATAAAAGACACTATCACATGGGATCATCACAATGCAGCAAATAATGATAAGAGTGATTAAAACATTGTATATTTTAGTGTTTGTGAAACCAAAGTAACCAAAATTAGAGTGAATTAAGTGAAATTTATTTGTTTTTTTATCCATAAATATTTCTTTAAATCCACTTTATAATCCGGTGTGCCTTCATTAAGAATTCTAGATTTTCTGGAAAATGTTTTCGTTTGACTCTGTTGAACTATGAGAACTGCTTGATGGATTGCTGGAGCATTATGGGTACTGTAGTCAGGAGCCTCACAGAGTGATGCGCACTGTCCTTCAGCTGTTTGTGAATGAGTCGACTTTTTTAATTAAAAACTTTTCATTTGTTGTACCAGAGAGCCACGACAGAGAGACAACAGAACCCCATGAGGCTCCGGAGCCGCAGGCTGCAGTCCCTGGTCTACAGTAAAACGGAGTTTAGGAATACATTTTGTGCAATATTGTATTAAACCAAACATCACACATAAATCTAAAGCTTTTATTTGAATAACTTGCAAAATATCAAAGTTTACGATCATTCCTCAGCAAACAATTGACCAATTGTATCTGCATGGACCACAGTAAACTTTAGTGAGTGAGCCACTTCCAAAAGGTGTCAGTTTTACTGCGGTAACAGATGAGCTGCTTGAAAAATCTGAAGTTAGTTTTGTTGCTAAAGTACTGATCTCTGTAAAAGGTTTGTACTTGTAATAATTGATTTGTGTGTCAGGAAAAATGTTTGTCTCTCTAGAAAATAAATTATTCGTCTGTAAAAGGATTTTGTATCCATAGCAAAAATGGTGCGTCAATAAAAACATTTTGAACTTTTAATAAGAAATGTGTGCATCTGTAAAACTGTTGTGTAACTGTAGACACATTTGTCTGTCCTAAACTTTGATGTACAATGACAAAACCCAAGTTACAAGGACAATTCTTTTGTTTCTCAATGAATTAACCAATCAGAAGCCTTTTACTGTCATCCAATCACTGCACTGCTTGGTCCAGCCAATCAGATGCATGATATCCATGCTAGATTAAAAAAAAAAAAAACAGTTTTTGTTCTACATCAGATGAAAGGCAGAACGTTTGGTAAGTGATTACTCATTATTTCATTACTCCAACAACAACAGAGAAAGTGTTGATCATTTTTGGGTCAGGAAATTCTGAAGAAGTTTTTCCCCATTTTGTCTCGTCTCTGTGTAGACAGAAATAAACTTTCTAGCATCGAGATCATGCATCTGATTGGGTGACAGTGTAAAGCTGCTGATTGAGTCATTGACAAATAAAAGAATTGTACCTGAAACTTGGGTTTTGCTATTTCTACAGTTACCAAACAGTTTTACTGATGCAGAAATTCTGAATACAAGAATGAAACGTTTTCATAGACAGACTATTTTTTGACAGGTACAAAACCTTTTTACAGATGGACAATACTTCTGCAACAAATCTAACTTTGTTGAAAGAATCTGAGTGAAATCATCAAAAAAAACTAACATGAAAAGAAACTAAACACCTCCATAATTAAAGAAAGGAAAAAAGTACTTTAGCTTTAAGTCAAACTCTTAGCATAAATAATACTCAAATATGCAAAAATAACCAATATTCTGAGGTCATCTTCTAGAGGCTAACTTTGACTACTGCATGAATGCGCTTGTGGAGACGGGGTCTGCTTTGTGACTGCTCTGACGGCGAGGATCCTGCTAAAAGGGGAGCTGTTGGTATTTTGGTCGTTTTCCTCCATCTGCATGACATCAAGGCTTCACTGGTTGGATGGACAGCAGGCTACCGAATTTGAAGTGCTGGATGACAGGAAACTTCTCCAAACACTGCAGGAGGAACAGACAGACTGAGTCAAATACAGAATAGAGCGTTATTTATATACAGTACATGTGTCAAAGTCAAGGCCCGGGGGCCGGATCTGGCCCTCCGGAACATTTTATTTTATTGTTATTAATGTCCTGATGTTATCTTATTTCTAACTTGTATAATTTTGACAAAATATATTTTTATAGAGAGTAAAATATTGAAAGTTATTTAAGGTTTAAGTTGATTTATTCTGGAATAATATTCATGGCTTTTTATTATTCATGATTATGTTAACATTTTATGGCTTTAAAGTTTTAAAAATTGGCATTCTGATAGATTTTTGGACTATTTTGACATTTACTAAGATTTTTTCGACTATTTTGGTGTTTAGCTAATATTTCAGCTACATGCTAGCTGTTTTGGCTAACGTAAGTTTTTTTTTGTTTTGTTTTGTTTTTTAGGTTAATTTGGCATTTAGCTAATATTTTAGCTAGCTAGCAACATCAGCGTTTTATGCTAGCATCTTCAGCGGCCAAATTCAGCTTCCAGCATTCACTCTAGCATTATCACAGGTAATGCTATATATCTAGTTCATAATTATGTTAAAAAGTTATGTTTTTAAAGTCTCAGTGTAAGGCTTGGGTCATCTTAAACCAGCACATGTCCAGGCCCGTCTTGAGTTTGCAGATGATCCAGAGGAGTCATGGGAGAAAGTCATGTGATCAGAAGAGAACTTCCTGGTCTTAATTCCACTTGCTGTGTTTGGCGGAGGAAGAGTGATGAGTACCGTCCCAAGGACTGTGAAGAACCACCCCATGCTACTTTGAACCATGGGGTGGTAGCATCATGCTATGGGGTGTTTTTCGGCACATGGGACAGAATGACTGAGCTGCATTAGGGAGAGGATGACCGGGGCCATGTATTGTGAGATTTGGGTTTAACGTCCTTCCCTCAGTCAGAGCATTGAAGATGGGTTGTAAATGGGTCTCAAACATGACAATGACCCGACGGACACAGCCAGGAGAACCAAGAAGTGGCTCTGTAAGAAGCAGATCAAGGTTCTGGGGTTGGCCTCACGCGTCTCCAGTTAAAAATCTTTGGAGGGAACTCAATAGACAGTCCAGAAACCTGACTGATCCAGAGAAGATCTGTGTCTAACATCTGAGACCATCTCGGATCTAGAAGTCCCTAGTCTGTCTGCTGGCTCCTTTGTTTGGAACCAAACTGTCTTTAAAAAAAATCAAATAAGACAGAATGATATGACCCAGCGGTATCCAAATGACACTCAGTAATACACCGCTGCATTTTCCTGAATGCCTAAACAGGAATGTTAAGGGATACATTTAACCAACTAGTTGATATAGCAACACCTGCTGTCTGGCTGGTAGACTGAGTGAATTTGATACAGCACAGATGCTTTAGCAAGGGGGAGCCAAAAAGACTGAAGCTTCCTATCAAGCCCTAATGAGGCCTTCATGACTCACTGAAAAGGTTCCTAATCTAGAAAGGCAGGTAGTAGGCCAACTAGACTTCAGGATCACTTAGACTGACTCAAACCCCGGGATTAAAAAAGATGGTCCAGCTAAATTTGTAAGACCAAGGCTTTGTCATCCATATTTGTGTATTAGAAAACTTTTTTCCAGTAGAAAGCCTTTCTGCCCTACTAGTCACGTGTTTGCTGAAGCCCAAGTCCCCAAAACTCCTTCATTGGTTGTTGACACCATGAAGATTCCCGGAACCAAAGGATCTGCTCTCTCTTATATGGGAAGAGATGGATGGAGAAAACACTTGTTGTGTTGTGTATACAGCACAGGGATCATGAAAACCAGTTTACAAGTCGTCATTGCCACTTTCTCCCCAGGTCATTTGTGGCTGTTTTTTTCATTTATGAGTGTAGAAGCAAAACGGCTTGAAGCAGGAGAGCAGATCTTCATCACACGGCACTCAGTCCATATGTATGGCAATACATGGTGCTGAACATAAAGCATGGGTGTCAAACTCAATCACACAAGTGGCCAAAACATACTTTAAGTCACAAGTGTCAAAGTCAAGGCCCGGGGGCCGGATCCGGCCCTCCAGTAATTCTATCCGGCCCTCCAGTAATTCTATCCGGCCCTCCAGTAATTCTATCCGGCCCTCCAGATCATTTTATTTTATTGTTATTAATGACCCGATGTTATCTTGAGCTCATTTCTAAGTTATTTAAGGTTTAAGTTGATTTATTCTGGAATAATATTCCTGCCTTTTTATTATTCATGATTATGTTAAAAGTTTTAAAAATTAGCATTCTGCTAGCTCTTTGAATTATTTTGGCATTTATTAAGATTTTTTAGGTTGTTTTGGAGTTTAGCTAATATTTCAGCTACATGCTAGCTCTTTTGGCAAATTTCAGCTTTTTAAAAAAAGGTTTTTTAAGGCTGTTTTGAAGTTTAGTTATTTTTTCAGAACCATGCTAGATGTTTTGGCTAACCTAAGTATTTTTTTTTTTTTTTTAGTTTTTTAGAATAATTTGGCATTTAGCTAATATTTTAGCTGACTATCAGCTTCAGCGTTTTCAGCAAACATATTCATCTTCCAGCATTCACACTAACATTATCACAAGTAATGTCATTTATCTAGTTCATAATTATGTTAAAAAGTTACGTTTTTCAGGTTTTAAAAATGTAGTTTTAGAGTGTTCAATAAATGTTTATCCTTTCGGCTCACAACCTAAGATGTGTTTTGGATTTTGGCCCTTGTGTGATCGAGTTTGACACTCCTGCTTTAGGTTGCGGGCCAAACAGGATAAACATGTATTTAACACACCAAAAGAAACATTTTTAAACTTTAAAAATGTAACATTTCAAATTTACTATGAATAAAAACAGGCATGAATATTATTCCAGAATGAATCAACTTAAAATCTTATCCCTTTCATCACTGGAGCTCCAGTGTTTATGTTTTTGATTTACTGTAACTGGAATTATTGTGTTAATAGTTCCAAAGTTACAGTATGTTAAAGATTTTGTGTTTAAACACCACCGGCGATGCCTGAGGTGTTAACGGGTTAAATAACTTTCAATATTTTACTCTCCATAAAAATACATCTTGTCAAAATTATTCAAGTTAGAAATAAGCTCAAGATAACATCGGGTCATTAATAACAATAAAATGACCTGGAGGGCCGGATCCCCGGGCCTTGATTTTGACACAAGTGACATAAAGGAATAAAAGAAAAACTAGGAAAGTGGGGAAAAATATCTTTAAGAAGTAAAATGCAGGAAACTGAATTCCAAATGTTCTTAAAGCTGAATTCCATCTTGAAAGACACAAACTGAGAACGTAGGAAAAGTCAGAACTACTGAACTGTCCCACCAGCAGCCCCACTTAAGGTGTGACACCCATACTTTTAATATTCACATTAAGCAAAGGTATGGACACTTGACCAAAAAAGTACAGTAGGGTAAAAGTGTTTTTATGTGACTTGTCATACATTTGGAACAAGCTTTATATGCTTCTACTAACCAACAAATCAGCTTTCATTTTCACTCTATTCAGACAAACGTGTTGAAACTCAACAGTAACTTGTCACTGCCAACAAAGCACACAGGATGATGATCCCAGCGATTATTCATTCTCAGACGCTTCATGTCTGTGCAAGCAGATCTCTTTCCATGCACTGAAATAAACCGATGGCTTTGTCCTGAACGAACTGGGCCAAATTAGACAAAAACAGCGACTGAAGACCTGAGAGTGAGAGCTGTGGACTCAGAGACTCACGGCTGCTAGCAGGCCTCAGAATGAACTCCTATCGGGGGAAAACTGTGGATTCTGGTCTTTCTAGACGGCTACTGCTCTGCACGAAACGTGTGGGGCCGCAAAAAGGGAGCGAGGAATGTGAGCCTGGATGATGGTTGCTCCAGGCTGGGAGGAAGGTCGGGACAGAGGGAGGGGAGGATTTAATGAAGGCAGCGGGGGGAGGGAGCGGCAGACAGCTTGGCCCCTTCGCTCTTTGAGAAGCCTCGCAGGCTGCTCTGGAAAACACAGGATGTGGGCATGCAGGCGGGAGAACGGGCTTAGACAACCCCCTCCCAACCGCCCACACACATCCTCTCTTAACCCTTTCTTGCCTTGCTCCTCTCAGATGAAAACCCGTCTGTCTGGATCTTCACAAGTTGTGTAATGTGAGTTTGTTAGAGTACATCAATGAGAGCACACACTGTTTCATGAAAATAAATGTTGCAAAAGTTCTGACAGGAGCCTCGACTGAACTGTACTGACCCGCGGAGGACCGTACCACGCAATGGAACCTGCTCACTCTTTTGGGTGAAGTATTGATAGCGTCACTGCTGTCCAAGAAAGTTCATTCCCTCTCACTCTGAGGGCCTCTGGTCACACGCAAGATGGCGCCAGAAATAGCGATGTATGGTATTGACTTTTTCAACCGATATCCGTTATTTTCCAGCCTCTTGCAGCCGATACCGATATCAACCAATATTTTTTTTTATACTTGAGAAAATAATGTTTGCAACTACAAAGTAAGACTGCATGGTTCTTATGTATTACAACACATTTGTAGAACAAATACTGCTTTGTTTGAAACTAATGTGCAAAATAAATGGTTGTAAATGGTGTATTTAGAGCAGTTTTTTTTTTATAATTATTAATTACTGGTGTTCTCGCCCTTACAAGACACTTTTTCAGCCCGGGCCGTCTTCATCCACTTTGGATAAATACAGACACAATTCGGACTTCTTTGCTAGCGACAGACCACTCTTCCATCCGAGCGCGTTTGTTGTCCGTGTGTCAGCGGAGGAATGTGGGGGTGATGTGTGTCTTTGTGGCGCATGCTGTGTCCGCGCTGTTGTCGGGCCGCTACAGTGACACCCTTCAGCAGTACCAATAAGGCTGAAGCTTTTGGGGTGAGCAGACAATCAGTAACACAAGTACATCGTGAGTGAAGAAGCATTTAATTATCGGCCCATTTTATTGCCGAATTTTTCTCTTATCTGAATTATCGGAGTGACGTCATCATGTCAAATATTGGCCGATAATTAACGGTAACCGGTAATATCGTGAAACCCTAGCCAGAAACAATCTCTACCCCGAAGCGGAAACTTTGGCTGATTGCGTAAGCGAAAATTTCCAAAACTTTAAGAAACCTTTCAAAAATTATATTTTAAAGGGGTCATATCATGAAAATTCTACTTTTTTAGGTTTTAAGTGCATCACACCTCTCTATAAAGAACACTAAAATGGTATTTTGATGTGTTCAAGCATTTAAGAATAATCCTCTAAAAACCTACTAGGGCTGGGTTAATAAAATCAATTGTTTTGGCTAAATTAAGCTTTTCTTCAGTTTTTTTAGGCTATTTTATGGTTTAGACATTTTTCAGCTACATGTTAGCTGTTTTGGCTAACCTACGTTTTTTTTCTTTCAGTTGTTTTAGGCTAATTTGGCATTTAGCTAATATTTTAGCTGGCTATCAGTTATCAGCTTTATCATCTTCAGCAGCCAAATTCAGCTTACAGCATTCACACTAGCATTATCACAGGTTATGATCTATATCTAGTTCATAATTATGTTAAAAAGTTAAGTTATTCAAGTTTTAAAAATATAGTTTTAAAGGGTTCAATAAATGTTTATCCTGTTCGTCCCGTGACATAAGGAGTGTTTTGGATTTTGGCTCCTTGTGCGATTAAGTTTGACACTCCTGCTACTAAACATTATCGACAGGAGCTAACGACGCTAACATATGTTGTTAAGGACTTGAAGTTTAAAAACATAAAAGAAGCTGAAACATCACAAAGCAAACACAAAACCATCATCAGAGAAGCGTGGACATGCAGAAGATATTGCTTAGTAGACATTGAACTGTCAAATATTAACTTGGGGGCCACAGATGGCCCGTGGGCCGCCAGTTTGAGACCCCCGATTTACATTGTGTTTGTATTCCATTTCTGGATGCTGTTCTGTTGAAATGTTGCCCTGTTGTATTAAAGCTTGCACTATTAAATCCACAGCTGAACTGTTTAACTAATAAAAAACCTCATGAGAGTTCCAGAGTTTGTTCTCTGAAATGTGCAGATTTTACAGGCAGTTTTTGTGCTATGACAGAATTTGCACATTGTTAGTCCTTCAGTTGTCTATTGTTAATAAACCAACACACTACCTGAGCCCACAGAATTTCTCAGTAACTGCTAGAGTCCACTAAAATGTTCTCATTTGTGAAATGTGATGTGGAGAGCTGAATAAACTCAGAACAGGTGGACGTTACAGCAGAGAGAACGCACTGAGACGAGAATGGACAGAAACGGACGTGCATTAGTAACAGTTGGTCCTGTGGAAGCAGGAGAAACATTACCAAGCTGTGCCATACAGTTTGGTGAAATCACAAATGCATCCCTCTGCCTTTCATCTCACTTGTTTTTGCTCCAGGAGGAATTTCTCATCCACGCTGGAGTATGACAGGAACACCAAGCAAAGCTGCTGCACTCCTTCCAGTGTTCAAATGGAGGAAATAGAACAGCTACTGGCAGGATGTGTGTGTAATTCTGCATGTGCACGGGTGTCTAGTGTGAGTGGGGCAAATATCTTCTGTGGAAACAGAATCCTTCACAGTGAAAATGAGAAATGTTTTAGAATATTTGAGTAAAGCGGACTTCTATAAAACAGGTTTGGATCAACTTTTTCTCCATCAGTCAACACATTCTTTCATACTATTCAGATTTTTTTCCATTAAATGATAAAATAAGAAATAATATATTTTGGAAAACAGTTTTTACCTTAAACTGAGATGATTGTAATATGACTGGATATCAATTATAATTTCCAGAAACAATTCGATTTACAAGAGTCTGAATTGATTTGATTCTGGGTTTTTTTTTTTCTATTCTTTCGATTCTTCAATTTAGTTTTGAGTTTACACATTTATACACATTTGTTTAGAAATACATTTATAATCTACTCTATGTTTTTAATATATTTATATTCCTCCGATCCAGTTCACATACTGTAAATGTATCAGTGAAATACTGAGATTGTTAATATCATCCAGAGTTACATGAATTCTCTAAGGAGAAGTTCTAACTAAAATGTTCAGATCATTAACATTGTAAACATTGTTCTGCTTCTCCTGGAGGACGTTTCTGTTTGGACACTAGGTGGTGATCACGCTATAGCATTACACTTTATTGCAGAAGAAGAAAGTATAAGGAAAAAAATTATGTTTTAGACCACAAATGATTATTTTAAAAAATATTTCCTTAAAAGAGTTTGTAAATTCATGCCTGTGAGTTTATAAAGATGTTCATTTGGTCAGAATGTATGTTTACCTGTTTACCTGTCAGCCTGCCCCAGGGCAGCTGTGGCTACAGTAGTAGTTACCATCACTAAGTATGAATGAGGTGTGAATGAATAATGGATACACAATGTAATATAAGCGCTTTGAGCGTCTGGAAAAGCGCAGATAAATCTAATCCATTATTATTATTATTTAGGTCGACCTAGCGTTAGCATTAGCCGCCTATGGGAAATTCTATTAAACGTTAGCATCAAGCTAGTGAACTTTAGCTTTATGTGCTAAATCGATTTATATCTTTTTATGAATTGGTTATTGATCCATTAAGCTTAAATCGATTAATCGATTTGATCAAACCAGCCCTAGATTGTAAACATTTCCACTTTAGTTTTCTCAGCAGATCTTTGACTAACAGAGACTCACAAGATTTATGTTTCAACTGACATGCAAATCTCTGGAAACATTAAGTGCATGTGGACTGCAGCCAAAAGGAACTGCTGTTCTTGGTAAAGTTGTATTTCCTGCTTTAAGAAAAAAATACAATTTCATAACAAAATGAATACATTTTGTTTTTTGTGTGTGTTTGACAAAGTTGGTTGTTATTTTTGGGGCAAATTTGTGTGGAGTAACTAGAAATCAGGACTCATAGGAAAAGAGGAAAGAAGTGTACCTCTGCTTTGTACATTTTGATCAAGCCCTGGTTGACTTTGGACCAGGTAGGGACAGCACTGATGTTCCACAGCTGGTTGGAGTGTTCAGCAAATGGACCCGTTTTCATCTGCAGGTGACAGAAAAGCAGTGACATTACATGGCAGGCCGTGTGATTAGCACTGGACACAGACTGATGAAGCTCTACGGCAGCTTTCTAATAGAACTTTGTTTTCATTTGGTTCCAAGCAGACAAAAAAAAATAGAATTTGGGTAATATTTTTGAAGTCTAGGATCTTCATGCTTCTCTGAAAGGTTTTTGCTGCTCTATTGACTGAGGTGAATGTTAAAATAGTCATCCTGTAAAAGCTTTGGTCCTTTCAATGTGAAGCTAAACCCCTCACTGTGGATCAAACTAAATGAACTGCTAAATGACCAAGTTTCTTTCAGACCAAATGTAATTCCTGTCCTCATTTAAAATTCTTAAAAATAAATTATGACTTTGCTTAAGCATAAAATTTAATGAGTGTTTGTGAATATCTGATATCATTATTAGTTTTAATTTATTAGTTTTATTTATTTAGTTATTTTTAAGATTATGTGCTTCTTTTTTTAAGTTCTTAAGACATCACATTTTTATTACCACAGCAGTTAATTTTCTTAACTGTTATTTCTCTGTCAGATAAATAAAACAGGCATATCAAAGGACAGCTGGGGTCCTAAGGAGTTAAATCACGGCGCTAGCATGTAGCAGTTAGCAGCTGCTGTGTAGCCATCTGTCTGCAGCATGAAGAGCTTCACATTTAAAAGAAAAAAATACTGTCTTTTCCTGTTGAAATACCTTTATAGGTTGTTGTTTGAGTTATGACAAACCAATAGAGATATTTGCTGTCAGTTTAAAGTGTTTTTAAAAGAGTTATTGATCCCAGAAGTTAGCTTTCTAGCTAGCTTTGTTTACAAGTTAACCTTCTGCTTGAGCTGTTGCCGTTTTCTGCTGCGTTTTCTGGTGATGACATTTTGTGATCTTTTCATGACATGCAGACTTGGAGTGGAGTATTTATCTGTAATGATAAGATGAAATATAAATCTCTGATCATAATGAGAATAAATGAAATATCCGATCCTGATCGGACAAAGGAGTCCGATTCCGATTGAGTCCTCAATCACGTGATTGGGCCCGATTTCCGATCACGTGATTGGATCGAGACATCCCTACTGGGAACATTTATACTTCAGATCAGTGAGACTTTAAAGAGGAATAACTGTAAAATTCCCTGTAAAGTTGAGGGGCTTTGGAGCTGACTGGAGTTGCTACTCATTGATCCACTTTTTTATACACAGGAATCTTGGAGATTAAAATGAGCAGTTGGCTATGTTGCGCCTTCTGTGCTTGTGTTCGTAGTTCCAGATAAGAAGGGCCTTAGCATGCTGCCTTTGCTCTTTCACACCAAACCAAGCGAGTCTGGAGTAATGAAGTCCATATGAGCGCACACAGAAAGCACAATGGCTCGTACACACTGAGATGTGCTACATTTCCCTGTGCTGATGTGAGTTCTGTGACAATTATACATTTCTGCCATTGGGGTTCTCTTTTCTTTCACCTTGAAACAGATTAAAGGTTTGTGGTTCCACGCCATGCAGACGTTGATAAAACTGAGTTTAATTGATGAACACTTTTACTTAAAGATGAGAACACTTTTTAGAAGCTCTAACACGCAAACTTGTATAGAAACGTTAGCACAAAATGCCTTTAAATAACTGTCATAGCTTTAGTTTATAACAGTTAGTTTAAAAGAGGGACAAAGTGAACGTTTTCTGGAAAATGAAGCTTTTTCTTCAATCCAACCCCCCCACGACAGGCTGGGGAACCCAGGCTCAGACCTCAGGGCATCAATCTAAAATCCCCCTTCTTTTTCCATCCCCCCACCCAACCCCCCAGCCGCTTCAGAGGGCCTCACACATGGGGGAGGGGAGAGGTACGGGGGGCGGAGACGGCCTGTATTCCCTGGAGGAAGAAGTGATTCACAGAAAGCATGTGGGGAAGGAAGTGACTCATGTTTGGGACACGCACAGAACACAGGCCGTGTCTCTGACGGAAAACCGGGAGGAAAAAAGCTCCGGTTTGGAATATCCACATGCGTAAACAAAGAGAAAATACCTGCATGTGGAGATAGGTTGGTACACATGTCCACGGTAAGAAAAAGAAAGGCTGGAAGATGTTCATGAATAACTGAGAAGGTAGATCAGGACGTCCTGTGTCATTGCTTGAAGAAATAAAAGCTTTACAAAGTGCTGGATACTAAATTCTTCTGGACATGATGATCCCGTTACTAACTATGAAGCAGTTAAGTCAGTCCGTTACTCTTAAAGACCCACTCCAATAAAAATGGTGTTTTTAACATGTATCATTTTTCTCAAGACAAAGGACATATATAAAGAGAATTAAACTTAAAACTTCCAATTACAGTAAATCTGGAGCAGACAAAAAAATGCAGTTTGAAAAAGCTTGTAGTGTGACACATCAGTAACAAAAGACTCTTTTCACGTGACGTCACACATCACCGGTCATCTGCAGAGTCGCTTCTGGTTTATATGGTTTAGAACGGCAAAGCTGACAGATAAACGCTATTAAAGCAGTTTTACATAAATAATTAAAGGTAACTTAACACATTGTAACTGATATTTGTACAATATTTATTTTAGAAATGTCCTGCCTATCTTAGATTGTTAACAAATCTGAGTACAAATGTCAGTAATCCTGTCTGCAGAACGCAGCAGTTCAGTCGCTTCTCCAAATCCCTCTGGATGATATTAAACGAGTCGTGGATCATTTCTCTCTGACAACCCGGTTAAAGTTAGACAAAGGTTACAGGAACTTTACTGAATACTGCTGGTTTGATTATTAAGGTAATTATGATTTTATTCTTTTAATCAGTGCTAAAGCTAATGCTAGCTTTAGCTTTGTCTATGAGACGTGGAGCTGCAGAAGATCTTTTCTCACCAGTTATAAGTTTCCTAAATTTCCACGACCACATAATCATTATAAACAGATCAAAAGTCAGACAATTCCAGCGTGTCTGATATTAAAGTCAAACCATTGCAATGTTTTCTACTGCGGTCAGTGAGCTGCTGTTAGCTCAGCCGTGGTTCCAACATCACTCTCTTTGTTTTTGATCAGAACTGTGTCTGATCTGGAGGAAAATAAAGGTAAAACATAATCAGATTAATTGAAACTTTAGCCAAAAATCTGAAAGTGAATATTTCCATGTAATGTTATAAAATACGTTCACCCAGAGATGATTCTTTTTTACTTGCCGCTCTTATTTTTAAAGCTGAAACTACGTGTCTCCATAGCTGCTCTGAACATTTTCACTGAACCAAATTATTCCTGTTTTTACAATTATCCACTAAAATATCCTGTAGAACAACAAGCATAGTTATCCTGGGAAGAGATTAAAATGTGTTCAGCAATGCAGAGATGAGCGTCTTTGCTGAAGGTATGAAATGTGGCCAAGATAAATTTCTATCAGTTTTTGTGCTGATCGAACTAAAAATACATGCAAATAACATCAACCAAAACAGAACCAGTTAGAATAATATCTGCTCAGATGAAAGGCTGATATTTTCAATAGAACCTCAAATATTGAGGATTATTTAAATTTGTATTTCCATTTGTGAACGATATAAGAGAGGAAATGAAAATACAGTTCAGCAGGACATTCATAGAATAAATATTGTACATTTTATGTTGAAATTGTTAAGATTACCTTTTACTATTTAAGTAAAACAGTGTCAAACAGTGTTCAGCTGTCAGCTTTGCTGTTCTAAATCCGAACATCAGAAGTAACTTTTCACTCTTCGGCCCTGTCACCATTTTGTCTGACGTCACAGTGAAAAGGGTCTATCAGCAAGCCACAAGCTCCACTCCCTACTGATACATCCATAGATCATCCATCATCTTCCTCGTTTGAGCTGGAATCTGGATCAAACTGTGCAACTGGATAACTCTGATATTGCTGGTCATTTTTGTTGGAGCATTAATATTAGGTTGAGGCTGTGAGGGGCTGTAAGCTAGAGGGAGACAGTATAAAGACAGGGATGATGGGATATCAGTGGAAGCTTACCGTCTCGACAACGGTCATTTATTTTAATAGTCGAATAATTCACAGATTATTTTCTCAAATTAATCGACTAATCAGGTCATGAGCAAACTGGATATAAAACACAAATCTTTACCATCGTTAGCTTTAAACTAACTAAAAACTAGATATATAGTATTACCTGATAGTGATGCTGTAAGATGAATTTGGCCGCGGAAGATGCCAGTGCTGATAGCTGAAGAAGCTGAAATTGATAGCTGAAATCGCTGAAGCAAATAGCGGAAAATGCTGAAGCTTATAGCTGAAATCGCTGAAGCTGAAATCGCTGAAGCTATTAGCCAGCTAAAATATTTATAATAGTTAAATGCGAAATTAGCCTAAAAAACTGAAAAAAGCCTAAATTAGCCAAAACAGCTAACATGTAGCTGAAATATTAGCTAAACTCCAAAATAGCCCATAAAGCTAGCAGAACATCATAACTTCAACTTTACTACAGTCTGACACTATATGATATAAAGTAACAACTAATCGATTATTAGATTAATTGTTGACTATTTTAATAGTTGGTTAGTCATGTTAGTCAATGTTTTTACTTATTTTCTTACTTATGAAGCCCAATGAGGCAAATTCCTTTGTGATTTTGGGCTATTTAAAAAAAATTGAAATGAAATTGAATTATGTAGTCAATATAGAATTGTCAACTAAGTTTATTATCAAGTATAACTTCTAAAAAAATTTTTTCAGAAGCATTACTAAGAACAACTTCCTCAATTTTAATATTTCTATTTTCACCATAATTCCTTGTTCCAAAAATCCTACATTTAGTTTTTTTTCCCAATTTCTGATTTACTTGCATCAAACCATCTTTGTAATATAACCAGTTCATTTTCCATGTTAGTAAAGACAGATTCTAAAGTATTCCCTTAACTGTAAACACTCGTATCATCAGCAAATAACAGAAAAGAATTGTTCCTCCACTACAGCCTTTTAGCATCAGCCTAGCTTTTTTATTCTATTTTATGTTGGTTTTATCTCTGTTTTAAAATTGTTTTATTGATTTTATCATTGTTTTTAAATTGTTTTACTTGGTTTTATGTCTTTTATCCTTTATGTTTTACTATTGCACAGTGCTCTGTTTTTGTTTTTCCTTGTGTACAGCACTTTGGGCCTCCTTGACTAAATCAATAAATGAAATGAAATGAAAATTCATCTTTATTTAAGTTTCATGAACGTCATTAATAAATGATATAAATAGTTTAGGCCCGATTACAGAACCTTGAGGAATTCCAGACAATGCTGTTTCACATTTTGGTTTTGAATTATTAATCTGAACACATTGTTACCCGGTTTAACACCAGAGGGCGGGTAAGCACAGCAGAAACAATCCCAACAGTCTGAACCAGCCTTGTTGCTCCATGTAACAGCTTTTGAAGAGAAAATATACAACGATATGAATGAACAGGAGTTATTACCACACAAATAATAATGAAGTGACTGAGAGAGAGAGAGGTGTTATGGTGTCAGAATCATTCCAGTGTCTTCAGGACCTGCTCTGCTCCAGTCTCAACCCGTCGACTGTTGCACTGGTCTCATCCATTCGTCTGCTCAGCACTTGGCCTGGTGTCCTTCCCAGCTCATTCTGCCACGGAGGCTCGCCGAGTTTAAGGCAACTTCTCAACTTTCCGGTAAAAGCTGAGTCCAAAGCGATACTAACTGGAGCCAAATGCAGTTCATTTGGGGATTTGTTGCACAACCAAGTCGTTCCTGTTCATGTCAATGTGACTGTCCAAATTAACAAAACAAGCAGAGTGGAAGGTTGGATTATTAAAATCATTTTAGTTTATTCATTAATGGGAATGGTTAAGCCAAAGATATAGAAATCTTTTTCTGGTGACGTTTCAATTTTTCAACAGGGAGAAGTGTAAAGAGAAGAGTAAAACAGAAGAGTTTAGGAAAAGAAGGTTATTAAATGAGTGAAAAAGAGCCAACATAAAGAAACAACACTACTGCACTGTACGGTCCAGTCATTGACTGCACAAGAGAACTGGACCAAGTGACCCCTCCCCCGTGGCATTCCAAACAGGAAGTGGGTCCAAGAAGCCAAAATCTCATAGACTTCAATAGAGAAATAAACAGTTATGACTCAGTCATTCTATTGGTCAGAATAAATATTCATTCTGAACATTTACTTGAAAATTCACTTTTTTTCTTTCATTTTTTGTGGTGAATAACCCAAACAGATGTCTAAATAAAAAGTAGGTGATCTCACAATTTGACGTGTCTGACTGACAGATTCTCCCGAACCCGCATTCAGTAGAAAGGGGTGTGGCCTTCCAACAAGCTCACTCCTGATTGGAGAGAGTGGTTCCCACAGAAATGATGACTCAAATCAATCAGTGATTTCTGGTTCCAACATGGTCACAGATATATTGTCACAAAATGGCAACTGAATTGACTTCATTTGGTTGGAACCAGGGCTGCACAGTGGTGTAGTGGTAGCCGCTTTGGCCTGACGGTTCAAATTCCTTTTGGGACTTTTCTAAGTGGAGTTTGCATGTTCTTCTCGTCCTTGAGTGGCTTCCTCCCACAGTCCAAAAACATGCTCTGTAGATCAAATGATGAATCTAAATTGTCCCTAGGTGTGAGTGTGCATGGGTGTGTGATTGTCTGGACGTGCGACAGAATGGTGACTTGTCCAGGGTGTACTCCAACTTTGCCCAACAGTAGCCGGGTTAGGCTCTGGCTGCCCTGTGACCCCGAAGGGAATACAGCAAGGTAAGGAAATGGTTGGAAGGGATGACGTCACACTCACTCAAGTTCTCTTATACAATCAATGAGTCCAGTCTAATGTCGACCATTTCAAGTGATTTCTTTCTTTCTTTCCATCAACAGCTCTGCTGCACATGCACTAAACCCTCATCTGTTCCTAGTGTCTAGTTCAGGTTCTGGAGAAGAGAAGATGGTATCTTCACATTGACTGCAGTCAAATGAGCCGCCGTTCACATTTCTGTGGTCAAATCAGCATCACTGGATTTTTGGTGTGAGTTTCATCCAATACTTACGGTAGCAGGACTGAGAACGCTGGAAAATCTCCACCAGACTCCACGGAGCTTCTTGATGTGACCACGGAAATGTGAACGGCGGCTCATTTGACCGCAGTTGGAAAGGATTGTAAATCAATGAAAGAGCATTTTGATGTTAGCTTTGATTATTTTATCAAGAACTCTGAGAAACCAATGATTGAATGTATTGATCACAGTCAATAAACATTGGAGAATTAGCTAAAAGAGTCTTTGGTGAACTGGAAGGAGAAAGAATCAGGATTTTGGAGGAAGTTCTGTCCATGAAGATCTTCACTTCCTCGTCCAGCTGACATCCGGATCAGAACCATACGGCTGGACATTACCCAGATTGATGGACGTTTTTATGTAGCAGCGTGAAGATTTAAGCTAATTAATTAAATCAGGGGGGATCAGGGGCGTAGCTTTTAGTAGCTCCGCCCCCTCAGAGGAGATTTTGGAAACAGAAGCTTCAGATCAACATGAACAATGTTTTTTTTAAGACATCCCACAAAAGTTGTGGGATTTTGGTTAAAAACTTCATAATCATAATTAAAACTATACAGGATTTTTTTTTTATTTAAAAAATGGTCGTAGAGGGACTTTAAACAGCAGTCATGTTAAAAGCAATCAAATTCAACCTTTTTAAAACTGAGCTGGAAGAAAGTTAATCAAACAAACCAAAATACTTCCTCAGGAATCTGCTGCTGTTGGAGACATGTCTTCTACTAGTTCACTGCTGTGCAAACACTTGGAGAAGCAGCTCACAGTAAACCCTACTCACACAAACCCAACACGTCCTTGGTTTGGTGAGCGCACTAGTTAACAGGGTTAACTAGTACTCTTCTGTCATTGTCATATTAAATAAGAGAAACAAAAGAATAGAAACAGAAGAGGAAACAGATGAGAATGTTTTTTCATGATTTAGAGGAGAAAGGTTAGACAAGAAGAGAACCAAAAAAAAAAAAAAATCGGGGGGATGTAGTGCGTCAGTACTGAGGGAAGGAAAAGGATGCAGCGGCTGAAGGCCTTCCCTGCTTCCCTCCCCTCCTTTTTCCTCCAAACACCCCAGACAAAGGGCACAGTTCCTGAACTGGCATGCTACCAGCATAATCCATCTGCCCCCCTTCCTCTTACTGGACAAAACCACTTTCAGCTGCACTCTGACTACAGTGTTCATTCCCACCAGACCATCTGCACCAAGTCAGAGCAAGTCTGGTCTGTATATGTCAATAATAACAATGAGAATACACAGTCATGTCAGATGCACCAACAATTACAGTCAAACACTGATGACTAACCTCAATCCACTCCGACACTCACTGAAAAGATGTTATGTGTTCAAAAAAATGAAGATAACGTTTTTTTGGGTTTTTTTTTAAATAATATTTGTTTTTCACCACCCTAACTACATCAAAGGGGTTTGTATTCCTTGTTTTTGGATTAGAATTAAAGAAATTATGAACTGTGCTAAAGCCGGAGCCGGATCCGGCCCTCCCGGTAATTCTATCCAAACCTCCAGATCGTTTTATTTTATCGTTATTAATGACCCAATGTTATCTTGTGATCATTTCTAACTTGCATAATTTTGAAAAAATATATTTTTAAGAAATTTTAAGAAATATTAAAAGTTATTTAAGGTTTAAATTGATTTATTCTGGAAGATTTTTTAGGCTATTTTGGAGTTATGCTAATGTTTCAGCTACATGCTAGCTGTTTTGGCTAATTTAGGCTAATTTCAGTTTTTTAGCTTATTTTTAAGTTTAGCTATTTTTTCAGCTACATAATAGATGTTTTGGCTAACCTAAATTATTCATGTATTTATTAATTTTTAGTCTAATTTGGCATTTAGCTAATATTTTAGCCTGTTATCAGCTTCAGCGTTTTTTGGATCATCACAGGTAATGCTATATATCTAGTTCATAATTATGTTAACAATTTTTCGTTTTAAAGTTAAAATTTTTTAGTTTTAGAGTGTTCAACAAATGCTTGTGTTGTTTGGCCCCTGTCCTAAGGTGTGTTTTGGATTTTGCCCCCTTGTGTGATTGAGTTTGACCCCCCTGGACTAGAGGAACAGGAAGTCTGTAGCAGACACAGTCGCTGTCATGATGGTGCGAGTGTCATTTTCCCACCTCATTTATGAACTTGATACACTCCAGAAACATGTATTCCTGGTGATGCTCATTCACCACCCTCTCGTTAATGAAGTGGCGAGGCTCCAGGGTCGGGTGATCTGAAGGAAACGGAACTTGTTAGTGAACAAGAACGCCACCAGGTGTCCCAGTTCAGCTCAGTTCCCGGAACTGCATGAACAGCACATCAACTGCACTCAGTACAACATTTGTACATTCACAAAACTTGCATACATTTAATTTAATACTGACCATTTAAAAACAACATTTTACATAAAATTAAAAATAACTAAATGTAACAAATGTTTGGGGAGCTAGAAACCTCTAGAACACTTTACTCTGACTTTCTGCACAAATGCTTTAACGTCTTCATGGAAAGATAAATTCCCTCCATGCACCACATCACTGATGGGGTGTCAGCGTTCAGTACTGGGCTGCTGCCCTCTGCTGCATCCAGGTGCACACTACAGCATATGGGAGAAAAGTCCTGTTCACATTAGCATCGTGCTGTTAGCATGGAGAAGGAAGTTCTCTATGCATCCATCAGACTCTGCTTAGCTTTCATTTGAACTAAACAACTACCAGTGTGTAATAGAAGGTATTTAAAAGCCTGCTAAGAAGTGCATCATCCAAACTTTCTGAATGATCTTTTCTTTTATCACGAGACCAGAAAATCTGGTTTTGAACTTACAAACCTATACTTGAAATATCCTTTTGGAAAGCACTATTTCAAAGGACTTTAATGAAATGACATTTGCCTGGTTTTCACTGAGCGGTCCGGTTCGATCAGTATTTTGAGTGTTTCCATCGTAAAATGGACCTATTAAACAGTTTATTTATTTATTTTATTTAAACATTGAAACTGGAGTGGGAGGATAAACCCCTGGAGATGGAACATCTCGTTTTCAAGGGGTCCTAATAACAAATGACAGAGTAGAAACTAAACAAAATAGTCAAAACAACGATTAAACACACAAACATTCACACACACATAGCAGTACAGGCTCTTAATATCCATCTCTACCCAACATGACATTTCAGAAAGTTTAAATAAACAGATTTGCAAAAAAAAAAAAAAGGAACTGAGAAAAAACAAACCCCAGACAGT
This sequence comes from Oryzias melastigma, assembly GCF_002922805.2. NCBI lineage: Eukaryota > Metazoa > Chordata > Actinopteri > Beloniformes > Adrianichthyidae > Oryzias > Oryzias melastigma. Next base: position 26,211,045 of record NC_050523.1, on the reverse strand, counting down.
GAAAGCTAAAGCAAAGACAATAGACAATTTAGAATTTAAAAACAGAGATGAAATGGAACGTAGAGGTAAAGGACGGTTGTTCCAGTCGTTGGAAGATTCAACACAAAAACGATTAGTCCCGGAGTGTTTTATGTTAGGTTCCTGTTGTAGCTCCATAGAAAAATAGAACGGGACGGTTGGGGCGGAGCCACCGTTTCCAGCCACTGATTGGCAGAGAGTGATGAGGACATTAGAAAGCACCAATACAGCACTAAACTAGCGACTCCGTTTTCCTCTGTTTTTCACGAAGTACAAAAAGAAAAAGAAGAAAAAGTCGAGCTGCTGGATGACCACCGTTGTTGCTGCTTTGCTAGTCGGTACAGGGGGCTGTGTCTGTATGACAGCTGCTTCCACTGTGTTTCTGTTTCTCTGTGGCTGAGCTTGAAGGATCACTGTCTCATATTAACCAGAGGGGAAAAAATAAAATTAGGAGACCTTTTCCCCCTTTTCTTTTTAATGTCTCGATGAGCCAGCAGCCTCTGTACCCCACAGCGGCTCTCTGTCTGCCAGCATATTGAGCGAGTGAGCTCCGCCTTGGGAGTGAAAGCCGGCGATCTGTCCAGAGTGCATCTCGACTTTACCCCAAAGTAGCCGGATGAGCTCTGAAAACCTGCAGCTCAAATGGGTAAATTAAAAAATGGAAGTTCAGGAAACAAACGCTCGCTTTGGATTCATATTCTACCTGCTGATCAAGTCACTGAAAACGTCACGTGCCCAAAGCTGAGTTCCTGATTGGTAGATGCGACGCGGCGACCTGTAAATCTTGAGATATTTAAATTTTGGCTGAGCCACCTAATTCGTGCCTCGTCGCTCAAATCGAGCTGCTGCCAGACCTTCGCGCCGCATAGCCCATAGCTCAAATCGCGCCGCAGGACTTCACATCGCCTCATGTCGCGTCTGTTCCATTGACTTAGCATTGAAACTAGCCGCCTCCACAGCACAATGGCGTTCGGTGTGAATGCACCTTTAGATTTTAAAATGCTGTTGTGTTCTCTGAGCAACTGGAGGCTCACCTATAAACTGAGAGCTGCCCCAGATGAAGGGGAGAAACTGGAAATCATCCAGACCCCAAACCCCCTGGCTGCCAGCTGGCTCCATCCTGTAGGTCTTCTGTAGCTTCCGCATCACTGATAGATACCTGAAACATTACATTAGAAGAAGTACAGATGACCTTTAGCTCAGCTTTTATTCCAACAACTTCTGAGTGCAGAACTGATGTCCTACAACAAGTGTCAAAGTCAAGGCCCGGGGGCCGGATCCGGCCCTCCAGGTAATTCTATCCGGCCCTCCAGATCATTTTATTTTATTGTTATTAATGACCTGATGTTATCTTCAGCTCATTTCTAACTTGTATAATTTTGACAAAATATATTCTTATGGAGAGTAAAATATTCAAAGTTATTTAGTGTTTAAGTTGATTTATTCTGGAATAATATTCTTGCCTTTTTATTATTCATAATTATTTTTAAAAGTTACAGTTTGAAAGTGTAAAAAATTGGCATTCTGCTAGCTTTTTGGAATATTTTGGCCTTTACTAAGATTTTTTAGGTTGTTTTGGAGTTTAGCTAATATTTCAGCTTCAGCATTTTTAGCTATCAATTTCAGCATCTTCAGCTAACAAATTCATCTTACATAATTCGCATTAGTATTATTGTAATTAATGCTCTAGTTTATAATTATTTTAAAAAGTTACAATTTTAAAGTTTTTAAAATGTAGTTTTAGAGTGTTCAATAAATGTTTCTCCTGTTGGCCCGTAACCTAAGGTGTGTTTTAGATGTTGGCCCCTTGTGATTGAGTTTGACACTCCTGATCAACAGAAACAAATGAAAACATTCAGCACCGAGGAGGAACATAACACATTTCATCCAGCCCATGTATTAACAAAAACATCAAGTGCACGTGTGAACTTGTGAAACTGAACTAAAAGTCAAACTAGGAAACACATCAGAAAGTGGTAGAGAGTGAGATCAAAGATCCTGTGGGACTTCCAGATCCAGACAGATAGGATGGTAATGGAGAACCAACCAGACATTGTAGTGGTGGATAAAGAACAGAGGAACGTTGTTGTGGTGGATGTGGTAGTACCAAGTGGTGGTAACATCAAGAAGAAGGAACATGAGAAACTGGAGAAATACCAGGGACTCAGAGAGGAACTGGAGGAAGCTTGGAAGGTGAAAGTGACAGTGGTGCTCGTGGTAATTGGAGCAGAGTATCTACAGCAGATCCCTGGAAAGACTGGAAAGACCTCAGACATCTCAGTGGTTCCATTCACAGGAGCTTTACCCAATAAACTATAACCTGAGCCACTATATGAGCACATTTATGCTCAAAATCCCTAAGATTATCTAAAATAATTTTAACAGTTGTGTATAATTAATGAACAAAGCAGCTTTTCTTTAGACGCACTGTGTCTGAAATGTAAGCATAACAGGGTGTGGCCGGTATTTTTTAGCTTTATTTACAATTCTTAGTGTAGTCAGTGGGTTCTCCTTCTGTTTCCTGTGTTTGAATTGTTCAAGCGGTGCAAAACTGTGTGTGGATTTCCATCAAACTGCACCAGAGTGATGGAGTTTATTACCGACGCTTTCTGTCCTCCACCAAATCCAAAGTCTGCAGGGTCTGCTTTAGGTCCTTCTTCAAATGCACACGTTTATAAAGAGTCAAAGTTCATGCATCACTCTGAAGGCTGCAGCACAGAGGGAGCTATCTGCTCTACTTAAAGCCGCTTAAAAAAGGCACTTCCCCTTTTTGAACAACAAAAAAGTTTTTAATGTCATCTTAAAGTCCCAACCAATCATATTTTGATCTACTTTCAAAGTGTTCCCACTGGTCTTTTAATTATGATGATGAGGTAAATCAAAAATCGTTTTCCAAGACATAGTTTCTGCAGAGCAGCAGGAGTTCTTCAGAAATCCATCTCTGAGTTGTGGGCGGGGCTGTTGGCCCACCCCCACTTAACTAACTCACAGCCCCAGTCTATATTACCAGAGCAACACAAATGGTCAATATCAGAGCGATCCAGTCGTCTCGTTCCAGCTCAGAGAGGAAAACAAAGACTTACATGGATCTATTGGTCTGTGAGTGGATGATCAGAATGGAGTGGAGCACGGATCTCGTCTGCTCCTGATTCACAATCATTTTAATGAAGAAAAACTCAGAAATTTAATCTTCATTTTCTCTATATTTGCCTCCATCATCAGAAAAACGCCACAAAAACATGTCAAGAACACCATTTTTGAACATCTCAGAGACACTGTAGACCAGCCACTGCTTACCTGTCAAAAACCCTAAAGACGATAGCCAGCTGATCATCTGCTGTGAGAGCCCCCACTTTACAGAGACAGCAGAGGAACGCTGCAAAGGCTGCTTCATGGCCTGTGGAGACAGAAAAGGAAACTCAAAAACTCAACATCTTCAACATACAAAAGTCTGGTTTGGTTACCTGTTCCATAGTCAATCCTGGTAGGATTACCCACAGACTCTTTCAGGTAGACGGCGATCTCTGAGGCTGCAGCTCCTTTGTCTGCAGGGAGGACAGCTGACAGCAGGACCTCTGCTTCCTGAACACACAAACGTGCATGAGAGGCTTCCTGCAGCTGAAGCAGTCAGATCTTCCTGACCAGCTCCACACAAGCACAGGGTTTATAGGACCTTTTTGAATGTGATACATAAAATAACCATACATTAGAGAAAGAAGTGACAGGTTAAAAACCTAGTTTGTGTGAATGTTTTTGTGTCCTACATTGAAAAGTCAAAAAAGAACTCAAAGCATCGGCTCTCAACTGAAGAAAACATGAAATATGAGGTTAGAAAGAAACATCAACTGTAAAGAAGTTGAGGTTAGAAGGATTTTGTGTTACATTTAGGAACAGGTTAGCCAAAACAGCTACACGCTATCTGTTTTGGCTAACCTAAGTTTTTTTTTTCCTTTTTGTTTTTTAGGCTAAATTTGGCATTTAGCTAATAATTTTGCTGGCTATCAACTTCAGCGTTTTCAGCTATCAACTTCAGCGTTTTCAGCTACCAATTTCAGCATCTTCAGCAGCAAAATTCAGCTCACAGCATTCACACTAGCATTATCGTAATTAATACTATTTATCTAGTTCATAATCATGTTAAAAAGTTACATTTTTAAAGTTTTTAAAATGTAGTTTTAGAGTGTTCATTAAATGTTTATCCTGTTCGGCCCGCGACCTAAGGTGTGTTTTGGATTTTGGCCCCTTGTGGGATTTAGTTTGACACTCCTGGTGTAAACAAGGGAATGCTGGGATGTCAGTCGAGGGTTACTTCCACGGCAACAGTCAGAGGTAATTTTCTAATGAACTCGTGCTGCTCTGGAGAAATATGTTTTGAGAACGACACAGATTGTTTGATTTTGTCTAAAAACAGCTTCATCATAATTTAAAGACCACTGGGAACAGTTTTACAACAGATAAAATAAAGTTGGAGTGGGACTTCAACTCAGCAAACAAAATGAATGAAATTCCACAATCATGAAATAGTAATGAAATAAAGATTACATATAATTTCACAGGTTGATGTTGGGTTTAACAGGAAGCTTTTCTATTGTGTTTTCATTTTATTTACCTCCAATTATTTCAAACTTCTGCAGAGGTCACTATGGAGGGAGCAACACTGTGTTAACACGGGTATGGTGATGTGTCAATACACTCCTCGAGGTGTCAACATCCTATCACTAACTGTGTCATCCCTCTTTAAGAAATTTAGGAGCAAACCTCCCAAACTCTGCAGATTGATGAAAAACTGCAGCAGCAAATGTTAGTTCCAATGAGTCAAAGTAGTCACGATTGCTTTCTTAAACATTAGGATCTGATGATGTCTACAACTAAACAGCCAGAGTTCTATGTCATCTAACAACAAACTGCTTTTGGTTCATCTGAGATGAATGACTGAGTGTGAGAGAGGATGTTTACTAACCTGATCCAGTTTGGAGAACCAGGTTCTGAAGGCCTTGTTACCGAAGCGTGACGGCTGGTCCACTGGAGGAGTCTCATTGATCCACTGATCCAGAGTGGCCAAGAGATCAAGCAGTTTCTCTACAGTCTGTCACAGCAAAAGCACAGCAGCAGCTGTAACATCATTTTTCTTATTTTAGGTTTTACAGAAAATCATTACATATTATGTGTACATTTTGGTCATTTTGTGCTACAGTCTATTACTGTTCTCTGCAAAAGGCCAGTAGTAATAAAAGGGCAAACCTCAGAAACTTTGTATTCACAGGTGAACTTCTTTCCCTTCACACTTTCATTCAGAGTCAGAATGAAGCCCATGTAGTCGGCGTACGCCTGCAACACAGAAACCACTTTAACCCAAAGCAGATCCACTTCTTCTAGGCACTTTACAAAACAGCCTTTTCAGATATCAACTGATATTCTACTTTCTTTAAGTGGCCATTCCATAAAAAAAACAACTTTTTAAGGTGTATTATACTGTTCATTACCTGGGAATTATTTTTCTAATGACCAGACTTTTTTCCTTTTTCAAAATCGGACCAAAATTAATCATTTTATAATCATTTTACAGTGTCTGCTAAACCATGTCTCATTGTTTTATACTATTCCAATATGGCGTCGCTCTTTACGTATGCTGGACAATAGTAATCATGTCACCTCTAGTGATATTAACCTGATTGGGTACACATCCACAGTGTTCCCTTTAAAATAAGAAACACACTACATCAGTCCTAATCATAATGTGGTCAGAAAAGAGCCACCAGAACACCAAAGGATTCAGCCAAATACACTTAGAAATGGGAATGCTTAAAATGGTTTCTAACAGGAAAAAAACAAGTCAGGAACTAACTTGAGATCGTTTCCACTTTCCCATGTCTGGCACCATGCTGATTTCCTTTTTAGGGATCATGTAGACGGCTCCAGCCGTGGCCTCAGACGCATCGTCTTCAGGAGACGATCCTAAAGGTCAGCAAAATACAGGAAAAGACAGAGTTAGTTTAGCTGAGTTTTAAAATGAGGTGAACTTCAATGTCATCAAGATTTAGGTTTGACTGCAACATTTTTGGCACCAGGATGCTGAATGTCTTGCGTCCCAAATGACCTTCAGCTACAAGAACATCCACTGATACAACCTTGATGCAGTCAAGGAATGACTAAACGTTTGAACTGTGAAGCTGTTTATGCATTTTGACTTTCAAATTTGATATTTAATTGCATTTTGGTAAAAAAATAACTTTTCAAAAATAAATGTCAAATGCCATTTTCTTTATCATTTTAATTCAGTTATAGAATGAGTGATGTTGAAGAAGAAAATCAAAAAGCCATTCGGATCATTGCCTTTACATTTTCTTTAAGAGACATTTAATGCAATTACATTGTGAGAATGAAAAGACTTTTCCAGGATTGACTTTTATTTTTGAATTATGAGACCCAAATGCTTCCATACATTTGAAGATGTATTGTTTTAACATATAAAACAAACTGAGTAAATAGAAATATTTAAACTACTACTACTAATAATAGAGATGCAAGAAAATGGTTCACATCCAGTTTAAGAAGGAACTGCTAGAACAGTGGTGGATAATAACACTACAACTCTATATTAGCTCTAAATTATCAGTAATGCTAACTTGACCCATTTTAAAAAAAAAGATTCATTCTCTCGTGAACTGACAGACACAAACGTAGAAGTCAGTGATGCTTCAGGTGACAGCCTGCATCAATTATCGGACACGTTTGAAAAACAAAAGCTTGAAATGAAATGAAACGAGCCCGGGAGCATGAATGCGCATGTCACGCCTGACGGCCACGTGCGTCCGCGGTGCTTCCGCGGGAGCGCCAGCTGCTCATCAATCACGAGTCAGTGCAAAAGATGTCTGATTTCAAGCGGAATATGAATTTCAGTTTACCTGGCTGCTGCCCTGTTTCCGCCATGGTGAGACGCCAGGTCTTCTTCTGGGTTCTGTTTGACGGTTTAAACTCATCAGCGCTCCACACTGCCCCCAGCGGTTAAGGGTGAAAACACACTTCTACAGATCTCGGCTGAAACCCTGCAGAATAACGTGGCTACCGGCTCTCTGTCCACATAGGAACAGACTTATGAAGTTAAATTTGTTGCTAAAGTGTTGTCCGTCTGTAAAAAGTTGTTGTAATTATGATAAAAACTCTAGCAATAAATTCTTACAGACTTTATTAGAGCCTCATACTGTCAGGCCTGTTTGTGCTGCTGCCTGAACACTTAAGCTGTGAAATCAGCAATAAAATACAGATTACTTTTGATTGTCATGAAAGACAGTCTTACAATATTATTGCTCCAAATTAAAATGCTTTACACAACTCCTGTATTATTTTGAAGTCACTTTATCGGTAAAACTTGCAAATATAAAGAACCAGAATAATAACAGACACAATGATACCTCTATGGAGGACTGAAAGAGCCAAAATGAAATAAATATATACACCATTAAATTCATAAATAAACGTGTCAATTATTTAATATTTGCATTAAATAAATAAAAGTGGAAATCAATAAAGTCCGCAGCCATAACCACTTGACTGTCTAGTGGCGGAATCTGGAATGCATGTCAAACTTAAATTTAAACATGACATTCTGCATTGCGAAATCAGGAAGTCATTGTTGATGGTTTAAAGGCATTTGTCTGTGTTAAAAATATTTCTTTCACCTGCATTGAACAGTTTTGAGGTCAAAATAAAATTTAAAAGTAAAAACAAATATTTCATGTGGACTATTCCTGAGCGGGATTCGAACCCATGACCTTCTGAATGTGAGTCCGCAGCCATAACCACTTGACCGTCTAGGAGAAAATCCTGATGCGGCCCGGCCTCAACTAGACGCCGCCTGTAGTGGCCCCCGGCTGATTTGAGTTTGAGACCCCTGGTTTAAAGGTATTTGTCTGTGTTAAAAAATATTTCTTTCACCTGCATTGAACAGTTTTGAGGTAAAAATAAAATTTTAAAGTAAAAACAAATATTTCATGTGGACTATGTCTGAGCGGGATTCGAACCCATGACCTTCTGAATGTGAGTCCGCAGCCATAACCACTTGACCGTCTAGTGGCGGAATCTGGAATGCCTGTCAAACTTAAATTTAAACATGACATTCTGCATTGCGAAATCAGGAAGTCATTGTTGATGGTTTAAAGGCATTTGTCTGTGTTAAAAATATTTCTTTCACCTGCATTGAACAGTTTTGAGAGCGGGATTCGAACCCATGACCTTCTGAATGTGAGTCCGCAGCCATAACCACTTGACCGTCATCAGGTGGAATCTTAAAAATGCATGTCAAACTTAAATTTAAACATGACATTCTGCATTGCGAAATCAGGAAGTCATTGTTGATGGTTTAAAAGCATTTGTCTGTG
>NC_050523.1:26146322-26202371 GCF_002922805.2 Oryzias melastigma | reverse complement strand
CCTTCTGAATGGGAGTCCGCAGCCATAACCACTTGACCGTCTAGCGGCGGAATCTGGAATGCCTGTCAAACTTAAATTTAAACATGACGTTCTGCATTGCGAAATCAGGAAGTCTTTGTTGATGGTTTAAAGGCATTTGTCTGCGTTAAAAAATATTTCTTTCACCTGCATTGAACAGTTTTGAGGTAAAAATAAAATTTAAAAGTAAGGTCATCACCACAACACTACTTTGAGAAGGGGAGGGGGGCATTGCAGCAGAAGCTGAAAGTTCCAGGGATTCTAGTGTTAAAGATCACTTAGGCTCCCTGGGCTCCTCGTGCAAACCTACCTTCAGAAACCTCAGTGTAATGTTTGACCAATCTATGTCCTTCAATAATTACTCAAAACATTTGGTCAAAAACGGTTTTTACCACTTGAGAAATATTTCTAAGCTGAGAAAAATTCTAACCAAAACTGACCTGGAGATTGTGGTCCATGCTTTTATTTCATCTCGTTAAGACTATTGTAATTCTCTTTTTACCTGTTTTAACCAGTCCACAGTACATCGCCTTCAGCTGGTGCAAACTGCAGCTGCTAAGCTTCACTGGGTACAGCAGAAGGGCTCATATTTCACCTGTTTTATCTTTTTCACATTGACTACCCATTAGTTTTAGAATTGATTTTAAAATTTTAGTTTTGATTTTAGTAGGCCGGCCCCTGATCATATTTCCTAGCTATTTGTACCATATGTCACCAGCCACTCCCTTCGGTCCTCAGCTTTAGGTCCGCAGCCCTCGAGGCCTGGAGTTGCCTATCCCTGGTCTAGAAGATCCCCACTGCCCAGCCTAGAGGACATTGCCTGCTCTCAGAACCAAACTCATATAATTGTTTTTGACTCTAATAGACATCAAATAGTCCATTTTTAAGCCTGTCTTTTTAACCCTTGTAGGTGGGTTCAGATGACTCAACCTTTACATTGACGTGTTATCCCTCCCATGACAAAGGTGGACAGGAATTAATGTCTGTCACTGGACACCAGCGAAGATCGAATATCAAAAAAAAGTTCATGTCTCAAACCCAAAGCTAATGCTAGTGTTAGCATTAGCACTGTAATGTGCGTAAATTGCTTATGGACATCAAAAATAGTCCTGGACTCTCAGTTATTTTAATTTATAAACTGCTTTATTCTCCGACCTCCATCTTACATACATGCATGCAACCTCACAAAACGTAACTCCTCCTCGTGTCCTTTCTCAGTCCCATCTGGAGCCTCCTAACATGCAGGATTACTTACATTTGTACTCTGATTTGTGAACGATCTAAGAGGTGGAAACAAATACAACCAGATAGGACATTTATAAAATAAATATTGTACACATTTCTGTTACAATTGGTTAGGTTACCTTTTATTATATATGTAAAATTGCTTTAAAAGTGTTCAGCTGTAAGGTTTGTCATTCTAAACAATATGAGCCAGAAGCGACTCTGCACTTTCTGGCGACGTGTGACATCATGTGAAAAGGGTCTCTATATATTTAATCATTTATTTATTTAATGCCACCTTTATTTATTTATGGGCAATTTTAAATAATGAATGACACAATTATTTAATAATTTAGTAATAAATATATTAATCTCAATTTGTCTCTTCCAGCCCATACTGGGCCATGAAATAATTATACGTGTCATGAAATATTTAAATGAGCTTTTTTTTAAACATACATTTTATACATACATTTAAACATTTTTTTAATTGATTTCTACTTTTATTTTTTAATTACCATTTTAAATAATTAATGACACATTTATTTAATAATCTAAAGTGTATATATATATATATTTCAATTTGACTCATTTAGTCCTCCATAATATAAAAAGTTGTTAGTTTAGCGTGGCAGTGACGTCACTCAGGTTTGCGCAGCGGCACTCCGGTGGCTGACGAACCTGCTGCTGCTTCGGGCTTGTTTGCGCCATTTGGGACTGAAACGGGACAGTCAGAGAGCGGTAACGGAAGCGGGCTGACGGTGCAGCTGGACTCCGCGCAGGGGGCGTTCCTGTCGGGACAGAATGTGGGGCATTTGCAGAAAAACGGCGGTGAGTACGGCGCCTGCGCTCGACCGCCCGGAGTCACTCGCGGTCATCCCGGTGTCGTTACTGCGAGTTTCTGTGACCTGAACATTTAGAATATCTGCCTGGTAGCGGACAGAATGTCTCCTGGTGGTCAGTTTCTGGTGTTTGTCTGAGTTTGAGCGGGGAAGCTAATGCTAGCTACTGTGTTTAATTCAAGCTAACCGGGTCAAAGGTGAATGCACAGCCAGCCAAACACAGACCCAACCAATCACGTGACCAGTTACCCTTCGTTTGTTTATTTACCTTTCAGTTACATTACATCAAATTACAGTATAGTTCCTGTACTACAGACCACGTGAGTATAGTATAGTGGCTACAAGTAAAAAGTACTGCCTCACTGTTAGTGTAGTACACTTGATAGACGACATTTTGCTAAGTTTTATGAGGAAAAAATGTACAGTACAATGTCGAAGGAGCGCAGAGCCTCAACCTAATGTCTGTTTCTGACGATTAACCTTTAACACGCAGCTCCAGTGTTTATGTTCTTTAAATTGACTATAAGTTTTCAACCATTAACACAATAATTCCAGTAGATTGTGAAGGAGAACAGACAGTTCTAACAGACTGAGCATCCTTTAATGATGACGTCAAACAGGAAGACATTTACATTTTGAGTTGCATCACATTCATCAACAGACCTGTAGTGATGTTTGCGTCTGCCTGGTGCAGGTGGGGATGGCGAAAGCGTGTGGATTAGTGAGACCTCAGCACTTTGTCAAGCCGGTGTCGGTGACTCGGGTCTCCGGGAGATACCGGTCACATCAGCAGGGGTTGCCTACTCTGCCTGTGCCCCCCCTTCAGCAGACCTGTGAGCGCTACATCGCTGCCTTAGAACCCATCACAGACGTCGACGACCTGAGACACACCAAGAAGTTGGTGGAAGAGTTCCAGAAAACAGGAGGGATTGGAGAAAGACTGCAGAGAAGCCTTGAAAAGAGAGCACGCCGTGCAGAAAACTGGGTAAACTCTATGAACAAGACACAAATCTTTGTCTTTTAACCTTTGGGAGTCTGATTCAGTGTGTAGTAATATCCTTCATTTTTTTGGTGTTTGTTCACTTTGGAACATCTAAAAGCAACATATTACAGGAGGGACTCAATCTAGATTTTTACGTTCTGCAGTTGTCCGACTGGTGGGTTCAAGTGGCTTATCTGGAGTACCGGATGCCGGTGGTGGTCCATTCCAGCCCTGGGTTGGTTTTGCCGCGGAGGACTTTCAGCGATCAGAAGGATCAAATAAGGTTCTTAATACACATTCTACATTAGACTCTCAACTACAGCTGCTTAAAAAAACATGCTGAAGTTCATCAGGACATTTTTTATTACTGTTATTAAAAGACAAAGTTAGATAATCTACATGAAAACACAGAGAAACAGGCACATAAAAGAGTTTGAAATCATATTTAAAGACTCACTCTAATGAAAATGACGTTTTTGGTGTTCTTTTAGCGTTGTTCTCATGATGGAGGAGATTTATAAAGAAAATGAGAATTAAAACTGCATTTCTGAGTGTGCTTCTATTTAATCATGGTGAATCAGGAGCAGACTAAACATGCCATCTGAAAAAATTTGTAGTTTTTACGTCCAAACTACAATCTGCAGACCACAGTCTCTCTGCTCCGCTCCATTCTGATCATCCACTCACAGACAAATAGATCCATGAACATCTTTGTTTTCCTCTCTGAGCTGGAATCTGGATCTAAACTGTATGGATGGAGTGCTCTATTGATCAACATTTTTGTTGAACCACTGGGGTTGTGAGGGGCTGTAAGCTAGCAGGAGAGAGTGTAGACCAAAGGATGATGGGAAATCAGCACAGACACACTTCTGCGGCAATAGTCCTGATCACAACTCATGCAAAGGCAAATTTCTGATGAACTCCTGCTGCTCTGCAGAAACTATGTCCTAGAAAACAATACACGTTTTTAGATTTGGCCTAAAAATGGCATCATGATAATTAAAAGACCACTTTTATAACAGATTGAAAGATTTTTGGAGTGGGACTTTGGTATTAAAAACTCGTGACCCTGTGGGATAAATGCCCTCATGGTAACCATAAGATCACTTCTCTCTACAAAAACATCTCAGATTTACTAAAGCGTCTTTTCTTGAAGAGGAGAGTCTCTGTCCTGGGAGCTGCATGGTGGAAGCTCTCAGTGCACTAATCCTGACAGTGTAGATGGGGGTTCTGGGAAAACACATTTTAGTCAAAATCCATGATGTGGAAGAGCTGATGCATTTCTACGGTTTAGGCCTGCAGCCTTTGTGACGTAACGCTGTTCTAATACTGGTTCAGTACAATGTCTTGCATCCATTTCTAAGTGTTACGTATCTGTTTGTGTTTTTTTTGAATGTAGACATTTTAAGAACATTACATGGTTTATTCAGATGACTAATATGCAAACATTTACAATAATTTTATACATTATTTCTTGAACTCCACCTTGACATTTTTGTTTTTTTGAATTAATTGTTCTCATCAAAGTTTCTCATTTCCCAGGTTTGCTGCCAAACTTATAGCAGGTGTTCTGGACTTTAAGACAATGATTGACAAGTAAGTGTTCACCTCACTGAACCCTTGAATCATGTTTGTTGTCTTTCACTGATTCACACCATGGACTTCATAGACTTCAGACAGAACCACAGCACTGAGACGGCTCTGACCAAAGTGACTAATGATACACGTCTGAATACGGACAGTGGAAATATGTCACTGCTAGTTTTACTGGATCTCAGTAATACAGTCGACCACGCTATACTACTCAGACGACTGGACAGCTGGGTGGGTCTCGGCTTCTTGGATCCAGCAGGAACTTCCTGTTTGGAACGTGATGGAAGAACGGGTCACTCTATATCAGTCAATGATTAAGTTTGGGATGCTTCAGTGGAGAGATTGTGGCAGAGTCATCTCTGGTTCGTCGGTTTGATGGTGGAACTGGTTTGTGTTTCAGTGAGACTCTGCCAGTGGAGTACATGGGGGGGAAGCCCCTGTGTATGAACCAGTACTACGAAGTTCTGTCATCCTGCCGGATCCCTGGTCTGAAGAGAGATTCTGTGGTGAACCATGCCAAGAGTTCCCCCCCGCCCAGACACATTACTGTGGTACACAACTTTCAGGTGAGGACGTCTCTGAATCCCATTAGCCATGATGATTGGCTGAGGAAAGGCATCGCTCTTCAGAACAGCTGTCTGTACTGTTGTTTCACTCCGTAAACTCATCCTAGCTGTTTTTGACCTGAAACCAGTTCTTTGAGCTGGACGTGTATAACAGGGATGGGAGTCCGCTGACGGTGGAGCAGCTTCACGTTCAGCTGGAGAGGATCTGCAGAGCTGCAGCAGAACCCAGCGCCGAGCCTGTAGGCATCCTCACCACCATGCATCGGGATTCCTGGGGAAAGGCCTATCTAAACCTCATCAAAGGTCCCTTCCCTTTGCTCTGAAGTCATTCCTCTCATTATCATGTGTAGAACCAACGTACTTTGACAGCTGTGAACTGAAGAAACTGCAGGAGGTTTAGCTAAAGGCTAGAAGAAACCGTGACCCATACAGAGGTTGAATTAATCTGATGAGGACATTTGTAGAGACATCACAGACGTATCAGAAGAAGCTGCATCTCCTTTATGCAGAAAGGATGAAAAAGTTCTCTTTTCTGACATTATTTGGGTGTTTCAGGGGTCTCTGGTTTGGAACTGTGGGACCTCTTACTCAATACAAAGTGCTTCTCTTTCTATTGGAAAATATTCCATCCAGTGACCATCCTTCCTCCCAGGATTCTGTTCTGCAGGTCAGATGGACTTTAAAATGTTCTCCTGCTCTACATCCTGTGGAGAGTCCTGGTCATTTATCTGTCGACTGTCTCAGAGGTGTGGGGAAGAACGTTCAGTGGGTAGAACAGGGGTTGGGAACCAGTAAAGGAGCCGTTTGGACTCGTTTTCTACTGATCAAAACCTAGAAGGAGCCGTATAGTCTTACTTTAGGCTTTAAGAAATTTGGATCTGGATTAACAACCTTCTTTTTTAATAATAAATATGAATTATGTCTTTTTTGGCACAAACAAAAGCAAAAACATAAAAAGAACCTAGCATCTCTCAAAATGGGATTTCTTTCTCTTTTTACTTATTTTCAAAATAAAAGATGCTCTGTATTCTGGAGGTAGAGTTGAACAAACAAGACGTCTTCAGGTCAACAGGATGTAAAAACCTACATAGTTTATCATCTATGTGAACCTCAGACATCAATTTATACATTTAACTAATGTAAATTAAATAAATGCTAATTAAGTAATCCTTACTTTAAAAAATGCTTTTTTTGTTCTTTTTCCCTCTTTGTCCTTAACAGTCTTACTCTGCTGGGTTTTGTTATTTTAGTTTGGGGTTGGATCTTGGTAGTCTTAGTTTTCTGTCTTTGTTTGTTTGTTTTCTTTAGGTAGTTTTGGTTAGACAGCCATTATCAGGAGCTGCTGACTCTGACGGTCGACATGTCTGGATCAGCAGTCTCCATGACTTATTTTATGTTGTCCAAGGATCCACACTGGAGAGATTAAAGAGACACATGTGGATCTGGAGCTGCAGGTTGAAGACTGATGTTTTAGATGTTTCAAGAGCAGATGTCAAAAATCATCAAACGGAAGAAACAACTCAGAAAAATGAATTTGAGCTGAAGAACAGAATAACCTTTTTGGTACAAATGTCTAAAAGAAATGACTCTTAAACCACATGTATATCCTTCATGCGGCTTTACCTCAAAAGTATGTTTTCACAAATGTCATTTTGGTTTTCTGACAAGAGCATAAGAGCATATTCAGACGTTTCCTCTTAGGTTGTGAATGAAGGCTTAACTGGTGTTTGAACATAACTCTGGATTTCTCGTCCAGACAAGGTCAACAAAGACTCGGTTTCCATTATCCAGAGGAGCATCTTTACACTGTGCCTTGATGGAGCGAAGCCTCAAGTCACCGAGGAAACACACCGAAGCAATGCTGCCACTCAGATGCTCCATGGTGGAGGCAGCCTTCAGCATAGTGGAAACCGCTGGTTTGACAAGACTCTGCAGGTAAACCAACAGCTAGCTGGGCTCATTCTTCATGGTCCGAGAAAAGCGATTGAACACAAAGAGGACAACTTCACATGTTCAATGTTCAGCATGGCAAGCCCTGGTACCAATATCAGGTAGATTACACTTGGGCTTTTAACCTCGGGCTCATCCTGAAAAAATGACTCAATTCCTGGAACAGATTTGGTTTCACAATGATTTAGCATCCTTTTTAAAGTGTCTGGACTGTTGAGCCACATGTATACATTAAATGAGAGGGTTGGCTTTAAACATTCTTTTGGGTGAATTAAGCTTTTTGTTTGTTTTACGTGTCTTTTTGGCTTGATAAATGAACTTTCCTCTTATCCTCAGCATAGGGGAATTGGTTTGTTTTTTATGTACAGAGACATGTGCTGTTCTCTATCCCCTGTTTAGTTAAGGTCGAGTATCCATTTTTTTGTCTTTCCTTTTTATTCCAGTTTATTGTTGGACAAGATGGGTCATGTGGTGCAAACTACGAGCACGCTCCAGCTGAGGGCCCGCCCATTGTGGCCTTAATCGACCATGTTGTGGAGTTCACGTAAGTTACTCGGATCCTTTGGATTGAAAGAAAACAGAACACTTCTTTAAAACGCTGACTGGATGCATTCATGTAAATTGAAAAAGTAAGGATTTACTTAATAATTGTGTGATTACCTTTTAAAATGTGTTTCAAATGAATGAAAAACAAACATCAGACCTTTTGTTTCCATGGAATCTTTTTAGGGCAGAATTCCTGCAAACTCCATGCAGCAAAAATGTCTTTTATGTTTTTGCATGTATTGTTCCTGTTAGCTGATCCCATGTCCAACAAAAACTTTGCTTTCCAAGCTTCTGGAGCTAATTTGCTAATAGTTGAATGTCATTGTGGTCGGGGTGGGCGATATGACGACATAAAACCGTCTCACGATCTCCAAAGCTGACGATGGGTCATTTTTGAGAGATCGTTTTATCACGATCTTCTACGAAAAGCTGCAACAGCGAGAAGACAAAAGCTTGTTGACTGGCACACGTGTGTACCGCGGACCCCCCCCACCCCCTACGAGCGCACGCCTCGCACTCGCCGGTGCCGTCAGAGGACGATTGTATGGCAAGCCAAAGAGATCAAAAATCATCAGGAAAAGCGAGCACAGGAGTGTCACGTTTTACAGATATGTATTATTTTAAATATTCAAATGTTCCCATAGTTAGTTTCAATAAAACAATTAATACCAAAAAATAATTTTAACTGTTTTATTCATGATTCAATTTGGACATTAGGGGGATGGCACAAGAACGTTTGTATTTTAAGGGTATTTTAAGCATTCTTTTTCTCTCAGTTTTTGTAGATTTGGTCTAAAAACATGTAAATGTAATCAGAAACTACATGTTTTAGCATGTTATTTGTGTTCAAAGTTTAAATCTGTTTTAACAAATAGGCCTCAATGACCAAATGTTTTGATGATATAGTGTGTGTAAAGTACTTTATATGCTTATTGAATATACAATTTCAAGCATTTCCAAAAATATCTTTAGCTTTTATTTTGTTGTTTTTAGCTGTTTTTTACTTTTTACTGATCAGAAAAATGATCTGAACCGTGACCCTAAGACCGGGACACGATCCGAACCGTGAGTTTTATTATCCGTTACACCCCTACTTTTAATACATTTGAAATTCAAATTTGAATAAATATAAATATTTGTTAAAAATGTGTTTACTTCTTTCAACTAAAATCATTATAATTCCTTTTTTGTCAATTTGAATTTATTTTAAAGAAACCGTGATAAAATCGAAATCGTGAAATAAAATGTTAAAAATTGTGATTTTCTTTTTTGTCATATCGCCCAGCCCTAGTTTGTGGTGCTGAGACCATCTGATGTGTGGTAGTTCAATCCTCTGTTTGGTTTGTGGGAGCAGGAGGAGGGCAGAAGCAGCTGAATCTCCAACATCATCTTTACCTGTGCCTCAGAAATTACTCTTTAACATCACGCCAGACATCAAGGAAGACATTGAGGAGGCCAAGCGCAGTATGGACAAGTGAGTGAAGTGGCTGAAGGCCTGACCGCCGTCCAGCCCTCTCGTTCCAGGCCTGTCATCTTTATACACAGACCTTTCTATCTCCTGGACTTTGACTGTAAAGAGTGTTCATGTTCTTGGTAACCATGCATCTCCCTCGCTGCTTTATGTTTCCACACAGACTAGCACAAGACCTGGACATGAAGGTTATGGTGTTTGAGCACTTTGGGAAAAACGTCCCCAAAATGTATAAGATGAGCCCTGATGCCTTCATTCAGATGGCCCTGCAGCTGGCCTACTACAGGTACGTGTTTAGTTAAAGGAAGGAAACGTCTCGTCTGTGATGCACATTTCTATACTTGGAGGTGGAACTGGATTTTTACAGGATACGGTCAGAGTTAAAGATCAAGGGATTATAGATAACTGAAGGACGACCCAGAGACGGGAACTGTCTGACGCAAAGCCCATTTCCGATGATGAACACTTCAGTATAAAAGCTTTGATCTAGCTTTTTTTGTTTGTTTGTTTAAATCGTTTTTCACAAAAAGTGGACTATCTGATACGCCATGTGACGCGTTGTCATGGTAATTGCTACAGAGCTTGAACTGACCATGCCGATGTCATAGGTAAAAAAAGCATCAGTCCAGAGGGAAAGTTCACCTCTTAGCCCTTGTTATTACCCAGATGAAGAAGCAAAAGTAGAATCTTTTGGATCGATGTGTACATGTTTCTGTTTGCAGGATGTACCAGAGCTGCTGTCCCACATATGAAAGTGCCTCTTTGCGTATGTTCAGACGAGGCCGCACCGACACCATCCGGTCAGCCTCGACGGCCTCTGCTTCCTTTGTCAAGGCCTTTGATGACCCTGGTAAACAGGTTAGCAGCAGTTCTAACTGTCCAGACTGCAATACAACACAAAAAGTTTCTGGTCACTGTCACAGAGCTACTTTAGGAGCAGACTTTTGTGTACTTTACCACATACCATCTTCACTTCTCCACACCTTCTCTCACCTGTCCGGGTGTGAAGTAGAGCTCGTCTCAGCAGCAGTTCTGCACAGAGATTGGAATAAGTGTCCAAACCAACACGCTAAACTAAATAACTACATTTGGTCCATCCAGTCAGTCGTTCATTGTGAAAGAAAAGTGCAACCCGTCATCCTCACCATAACCATGTCTGCTTGCACAGAACACAGTGAAGCGTGACCTGATGGAGAAAGCTGTGCAGGCTCACAGGTCTTACACCAACATAGTGAGTATCCATTGTGTGTGTTTGTGCGTTGAAATAAAAATTAAGAACATGTTTGGTGTTAGAGTGTCAGAGTCTGATCAGGGACCTGAAAGTAACCGGCTCCTGGCAAAAATTCACCACCTGTGAGTGACGGCAAATAAACTGTGTGTGCGGGGTGGGGTCGGAAGTTACCCTCGCCACTTGTCAGCACCTTCTTCTGTTTGGCAAGAAAAAGTTAGAAGGCTGTTTGCCTTATTAGTAGATGTTTGTGCCAAATTAGCCATGTTTATTAGCCCTCTCCATGGTGATATTCTTAAAAGCTCCTCCTCCACTCAGACCCTCCAGGATTTCTGCAGCAGAAATGTATGATTGTTGTGGAAGCTTTTGTGAAAAGTTGCTATGTTTTTTAACATGTATTTTTTCTAGAAAAGTGCCTAAAAATGTTAATTGTTAGATAAAATTCACATTCTCATATTCCAACTCTTTTTATTGTGACACATGCACTAGGAAAATATTCATCATCACCTTATACAATGTTGCTGTGCTCCCTGTTGGTCCACCCTGCTCACAATAACTCAAATATTTGTGTATTGATCTAAACACACTTTAGAATAAAACAACATTTTGCTGAAGAAGCAGCGGAACAGGAACGATTTTTTACAGGATCCAAACTGATCGGGAGGATAAACCTGCTGGACTTACAGCAGCAGCTGGAAGTTAGATCAAAAGTATAAATTGGAGACAGCAGTGTTGTTGACACCGACGCTGTGATGCTTCCTCGCTGAGCTAATGAGTGTGTATCCAGTATGGGACAATAATCTGGGTTAATGTCACTTGCTCAGGTGTAGGTGGAGTGGCGGTTCTCTTAGAAGTTTAGACCAGGGTCTGCAACCTTTAACAGTAAAAGAGCCGTTTGTTCTAGTTTTCTACTAATCAAAACCTAGAAGGAGCCGCATAGATTTACTTTTAGCCTTTAAGAAATATGGATTCATTCATGACCTTTTTTTAATAATAAATATGAATTATGTCTATTTTTTGGCACAAACAAAGGCAAAAATATAAAAAGAACCTAGCATTTGTCAATGAGATTTTTGTGCATCATAAAACAATATGTGCTTTTAACTCATAAAAGATCAAACTTTTTACCAAAGTTCTTCTTACATATAAAATCTGTTGATTCTGGAGGTAGAGTTGATCAAACAAGACGTCTTCAGGTCAACAGAATGTAAAAACCTACATAGTTTATCATCTATGTGAACCTCAGACATCAGTTTATAAATGTAAATGTAATAAAATGCTAATTAAGTGTTCCTTACTTTAAAAATTTGGGGTTTTTTTCGTTCCTTTTCCCCTCTTTGTCCTCAACAGTCTTACTTACTCTGCTGGGTTTTGTTATTTTAGTTTAGGGTTGGATCTTGGTAGTCTTAGTTTTCAGGCTTTGTTTGTTTGTTTTCTTTAGGTAGTTTTGGTTAGACAGACATTATCAGGAGCTGCTGACTCTGACGGTCGACATGTCTGGATCAGCAGTCTCCATGAATTATGTTATGTTTGTCCAAGGATCCACCATGGAGAGATAAGAGACACATGTGGATCTGGAGCTGCAGGTTGGGTAGACCAAACGGAGTTATTATTGTTGTCAAATAGTTTTGTCGTTCTTCATAGGCAATCAGTGGCCAAGCCATAGACAGACATCTGCTGGGCCTGAAGATGCAGGCTGCTGAGGAAGATCTTAGTGTTCCTGCCATCTTCACAGACCCTGCCTACGCTAAAGCCCTACACTATCAACTGTCCACCAGCCAGGTATGATTAGACACCAATAAATGAAAGCTACATATGGGACAACGTTTGACTAAATGGCTTCTCCTCTTAGGTACCCTCCAAGACCGACTGCGTCATGTGTTTTGGTCCGGTTGTACCCAATGGGTATGGTGTATGCTACAACCCTATGGAGGACCACATCAATTTTGCTGTGTCATCATTTAACAGCTGTAAGGAAACAAACGCGGGGCGTCTGGCTGAGGCAGTGCAGGACGCTCTACTGGATATGAAGATACTCCTGGAAAAGACTCCCAAATCCAAACTGTGAGGCTCAGCGTGATCCAGTCCACCTTGTTGTCTGCAACGCAGAAGACAGCAGCTACAAGGAGTTCATAGCGTGACTTGAGAGCTGTCATTTGATAGTTTCATCCAGCTCTTATCGCGTTGTTAATCACCACTTTGCACTTTAATATTCTGTGATTTTGCCTTGAAAGCATTGCAACACTACAGTGTTGCTTTAGTTCCAGACTGTCTCTGGGAAATCATGATACTCTGATGTACTGATTCACTAGAAAAGTAGAAGACTGAATATTATGCATTGATGATCAACCATGTTAGGATGTAATTAATAATAAATCAACAACTTTCAGGGGTCTGAAATATAATAATGATGTCTGGAATTTATGTTTTTATTAGCCAAAAAATAAAACACAAAATAAATGTTAGCAGCTGATCTCCTAACAAGCTAATCCAAATCCATGAGTGCCTTAAACCTGTGGTGCTCTGAATGTCTCCCTGCTGTTTTTGAAGAGTTGCTTTTGAAGTCATTTTTATGGTTTTGTCTGTTTAAACGTTTATAATTCTAAAGTGCAATAGCATGTTGAATATTGAATCTAAAAGCTAGACATTTTCAGCACATTTACCTGAAAACTGAAATGACTGAACTCTGTTGGTAGAGGACATTTTTACTGTAAAGTTCTGTTGGCCAGTTAGCAGTTTAAAGGTGTGCAGCTCTGATAAATGAGATGTAATTATTACATTCATAAATTAAAAAAATGTGCAAAAGTATTGTAAATGTTATCAAACAAATCATGCTTACTTTGACATTTTGTTTTGAATAAATTCAGACTTAACAAGTGACTGTTTAAACTGTTGACTTTTTTCTAGAGAGAGTTAATTTTATTTGTACTTTTGGTTTCAGTGGAGTAAATTAGTATTTCTTCAAAATGAATTGACACTCTCTCCCCCTGATGGTTCATTTAAACAGTAAGAGATAGAAAATCAAGAAATCCTCTTAAGAGAATATACACTATGTAACCAAAAGTACTGGCTCACCCATCCAAATGATCAGAATCAGATGTCCTAATAACCTGTCCTGGTTACAGGTGTATAAATCCTCCCTCAGACATACAGACTGTTTGTACAAACATCAGTGAAAGAATGTTCCTCTCTCAGGATCTCAGTAATTCCAGAGTGGAACTGTCATAGGATGACACCTGTACAACAAATCCAGTCCTGAAGTTTCCTAAATCTTCTACAGTCAACTGTCAGCTCTATCAGAACGACATAGAAGAGTTTAGGAACAACAGCAACTCAGACACCAAGTGGTCGACCACGAAAACTGGCAGCAGCTGCATCCAGCCACACATCAACAAGTACAATGTAAAGCGTGGATGCAGTGGTGTAAAGCATACCATCACTGGACTCTAGAGCAGTAGAGACGTCTTCTCTGGAGGGAGGAATCATACTTTTCTATCTGGAAAGCTGATGGACCCGTCTGGGTTTGGAGGTTGCAGGAGAACGGGACGTTTCAGACTGCATTGGTGGAGGAGGAATGATGGTGTGGGCTTGTTTTTCAGACCTCTTAGTTCCAGTGAAAGTAACTGAATGCTCCAGAATACCAAAACATTCTTCCATGCTCTTGTGGGAACCATTTGGAGCGGCTCTTCATCTTCCAACATCACTGTGAACCAGATCACAAAGAAAGGTCCATAAAGACACGGAGGACAGAGTCTGACCTGGACTGGCCTGCACAGAATCCTGACCTGAACCCCATAGAACACCTTTGGGATGAATTAGAGCAGAGACTGAGAGCCAGACCTTCTCCACCAACATCAGTGTGACCTGAACAATGAGCTTGGTCAGGTCACTGACAGGTTGATCAGGAGGGTCTAACTGGTCTATGTGAACCAGAACTCTCAGTGGATATAAGGGGATTAAATACTTATTTCCCTCCCTGAAATGCAAATAAATGTATATAAATCATTTAAAGTGGATTGGGGAATGCTTCCTGGAAATGAAACCACTGCTGGTTTGCTCTGAGAGTGGTAGAGTTATACGGTTGAAGTGAGGGCAGATCCAAAGATAGAACTGCAGTCTGCAAACCAAAGCTGCGTGTGACAACAATGAGTGATGCAAACACTGAGAAGTTTCCGGTTTTCATGACAACGAGGAGGAGGAGCTGCAGAAGGAGGGTTTGCCAAGCACATATGACCTGAAGATGGAGTTACCATAGGAGGCTGGGCTCCAGGCAAGCCCCCACCTGCTGTTTCTGAATGTGATGCAAACCAGGAAGTAGCAAATGTAGTTCCTCAAAAACTACTACAGGCTGGATGCAGATACTAATCCTGTCTGTGAGAGAATCCAGTTAGTCTTTCCTTCTGGTTTTCAGGAAGATGTTTTTGTGTTACCTTATACATCAACACACTTCTGTTACATTATTTCATTGTAAATGCTTGATTTGTGAGACCTAAATGTATTCTAGTCTGGAGGTTGGAGAACCAAAATGTTTGAAGTCATTTACTTTCTAAAAGAAACATGAACACCTCATGGCATTTCACTACTGCACGTGTCAAAGTCAAGGCCCGGGGGCCAGATCCGGCCCTCCAGATGATTTTATTTTATTGTTATTGATGGTCCGATGTTACCTTATGCTTATTTATAACTTGTATAATTTTGAGAAAGTATATTTTTATGTAGTGTAAAATATTGACAGTTATTTAAGGTTTAAGTTGATTTATAGATGATTTTTTATATTGAAGTTAAAAAGTTACGGTTATAAAGTTTTAAAAATTAGCATTCTGCTAGTTTTTTGGATTATTTAGGCATTTACTACAATTTTTTAGGCTATTTTGGAGTTTAGCTAATATTTCAGCTACATGTTAGCTGTTTTAGCTAATTTAGACTTTTTTCAGTTTTTTTAGGCTATTTTAAAGTTTAGCTATTTATTCAGCTACATACTAGCTGTTTTTTGCAAACTAGTTTTTTTAGGCTAATCTGGCATTTAGCTAATATTTTAGCTTACTATCAGCTTCAGTATTTTCAGCTATTATATAGCTTCAGTGATTTCAGCTATCAGCTTCAGCATTTTCAGCTATTATATAGCTTCAGTGATTTCAGCTATCAGCTTCAGCATTTTCAGCTATCAATTTCTGGATCTTCAGCGGACAAATTAAACTTACAGCATTCACACTAGCATCATTGCAGGTAATACTATATATCTAATTCACAATTATGTTAAAGCATTGCAGTTTTAAAGTTTTAAAATTTTAGTTTTAGAGTGTTCTATAAGCCATACTGTGCTGAGATTGTACAGAACAAACACACTGCCACATATTCTTTTCAGAGGAAATGACTGTAAATGAAGTCCTTCCTGTGCTCACATTCCTCTTCCTGGCAGTGAAGCTCTGAGATTAAAATGTCTTGCTGACCCTGATTCCCAGAATCCTGCGGTTTCATGTCATTCTTTGAGGTAGACCTCAGTTCTATGAAAGGAGCATGAAAAAAACTGTTCTGATAAGGCCCGAGTTTATCCAGAGGAATGTTTACAGAATATTTCTGTGAACTCAGTGGATTTTTGCCTTCCCTGTGAATGTTCTGATCATCCAAGGGAAGTTCTGCAGACACATTTACATAATTACGTTGTCTGGACTATTTTTAAATCAAAATGCATTTACGACTTGTGCTGCTCAACAGCCTGAACATCCTCTATTGCAATGTTGTTCTTACAGAAACTGCTTAGCAGAGGAAAACTGTTTCAGGAAGTGATTACAAAGCTTTGTCTGTCGGGGTCAAAGCATTAGTAAGCACAGCTGCATGGTGCTGTAGCGGTTAGCACTTTTACCACACAGCCAGAGGGTCCTGGTTCAAATCCCAGCTGGGACTTTCCTGTGAGGAGTCTGCATGTTCTCTTCATGCAGGTGTTGAGGCAAGCCTTTTCATCATTGAACCAATCTCCTTAATATCAGGCTGTTTGGGCCTAACTAATGACAAAAGTACAACTAATTAACTAGTGAGAAACAAAAATATGAACTGGTTAACTATGTTTAAAAATGTGATCTAGTTTACTAGTGGGCTCTATTTGTTATTACTAGTTAACAAGTGTCTGTCTAAAAGGACACTAGTTAACTAGTTACATTCAAATGTTCTAAAAGTTCACTAGTAAAGCTCACTAGTAGACTAGTGTGACCAAAATTGTGTACTTGTTTACCAGTGACATACAAAATGTTAACTAGTTGACTAGTAAGATGTATGTAAGTCTTGATAGTTAACAAGTGAGAGAAAAATACTGCACTAGTTCACTAGTGAGCACATAATATTCTTACTTGTTCACTAATGCATCCTTATGAGTCACCAGTGAACTAGTGAAGAACTGTCAGCATGCTACAGAGAAGCTCGCTAGCTCGCTACATCAGAGCTCGCCATCATGTTATATTAGAGCTCACTAGCATGCTACAGAGGGGCTCGCTAGCTCAATACAGCGGAGCTTGCTAGCCCACAACAGAGCTAGTATGCTACGACGGAGCTCGCTACGGCAGCTTACTAGCTCAATACAGCGGAGCTTGCTAGCCCACTACAGAGCTAGTATGCTACGGCAGCTCACTAGCTCAATACAGGGTAGCTTGCACAGAAGCGTGCTACTTTACTACAAAGGAGCTCGCTAGCATGCTATAGAGGAGCTTATTAGCTCGCTACAGCGGAGCTCGCTAGCCCACTACAGAGTTCACTAGTATGCTATAGTGGAGCTCGCTACTAGCTCACTGTAGTGGAGCTCATTAGCATGCTACAGAGGAGCTGACTAGCTCATTACAGAGGAGCTCGCTAGCGTGCTTTAGAGGAGTTCACTAGCATGCTATAGAAGAGCTTGCTAACATGCTGCACTGTCCACCGGGCGGCTGGATAGGAGAAAAGCCTCCTTCAGAATCTACTGGAGTAACTTTGATCGTGTTAGCAATTAAAAATGACAGTAAATCAAAGAACATAAACACTGGAGCTCCGGTGTTAAAGGGTTAACAAATTTCAGCAGATTATGTTTTTCTAACAGTCACTTAACCCCACATACACATGGAGCAGGTTTGATCTTGCTGCGGTGACTCACACTGATGGGAAAGCAGCAGCTCCATTTCCTGTGCTGTGGTTCTTTCTGGATTTCACAATCTAGGGAGGAAAATATGTTTCTCAAGAATTCCGAGGGGAGCAGGACTTGAGGGAGTAACCTGACACCAGACTCTTTTCCGTTGGTTTCTTGTGTCTGAACGCTCACAGCCGAAAGTAAAACCCTGCAGTTTATTCATTTGAAGAAAACAAGTTCTCCATAAAGGGTTCTCCTCTGTTCTAGTGTTGACGTAAGCAGTTTTTTATGCTGTTTTTGGGCTATGTTCAGAAAAGAATCATGAAGACCTGGAATTTGCTTCTGCTGCTGCTCTGTCCGAGCCTCATGGGTGGACGTGGACAGGAAGAGGGTGAGCATGAGAACCTTTACATGCCTTTGCCGGCAACATCTCCACACACACTGAACAAATGCAATTCTTTTACCTTTTGTGCACTTTAGAAGAAAAAGGGAAAGTAAGAAAACTCTAAATCTTAGAATCTGAGTTCAGTGCTCACATTTATGCAACAAATTAACTAAAGTTTTTAATCATTTATATCAAACACCAAGTCTGGAGTTTGGACCAGAACAGTGAGAACTGCAGGTGTCACACCTGCTGATAAGACCTCGCATTGGCTTCCAGTTAAGCACAGAAATAATTTTAAAGTGCTGCTTGCTGTTAGTTTATAATTATTATTTGTGTCATTATTGATGGAGAAGCAAGAACATGGATTGATAGATGGATGGATAGATGGATGGATGGATGGATGGATGGATAGATAGATGGATGGATAGATGGATGGATGGATGAATACCATTCACCAATGCTTTTGATAAACACAGGATTTCCTCTTCATAAAGAAGCAGCCTTCTCTGCTTTGCTCCGTATGGAGAAACGGTTCATTTAACTGCAGGACTGGAGTGAGAACATCTTAAAGCAAAGCGAAGAACTTAAAAGAAAAAGACAGACAACATCATGATAGTTTTATCCACTGCTGTGTAAACAGAAGGCATGTTCAGCTGCTCTTATTTTATCATGCAAAGGCAGTCTGAGCAGAAGAAATAATATGAGTGTAAAAAGCGATTCTCCATCCTTACCACTGTGTCCACACATCAGTCAACACATATTCATCTTACTGTACCGGGAGACATGAATGTGTTTTCTTTAAAGTCTCTCAGTGTGGGCACATAAAACGCCCAGATTAGAATAAATAAATAAATAAAGTAGTATTAAATAGGATTGAGATTTAAAAAGCTTTTAATGTTTTAAGCAGTGTTGGGTGTAACTGATTATAAAGTAAAATTACAGCTACATCTTACTTTTTTAAGTAAAGAAAGGGTGTAAAGCATTTCTAAAAGTTTTACAGAAATATTTTACTCATTACTTGTTCAGTATTTGTGCTCATGCAACAGATTATCTGACAAGTAAACACTTCTTCAAAGCAGGGAGACCACGAAGATTTATGAAAGAATTTCTCAAATCAATTCTCTTCTCATGAGTAATCATGTTAATCTTTTTTTGTCATTTTGACTTTTATTTTAGTGTTTCTGTTTAATCTTACTTTTTTTTTAATTTTGTTGACAAAATGTAAAGACCATACAAAAATTCTAAAACAAGTATATTCACTCACCAGCCACTTTAGAGGGTCCACCTTGCTAGTACCGGGTTGGACCCCTTTTTCCTTCAGAACTGGCATTAAAGTTTGTAGTTCTGTCTTTGAACCTTGACCTCTGTTGGGTCCACCACCGCTTTTCTGACGCTGCCTTTGCCCCAGTGTAACCCCCTGACCCTGCACAGGCCGAAGTGCGTGCCAAGTTGGATGAAGTACAGCATCATGTCTCCCTAATGTAAATGTCAGTTATATTGTTGAACATCGACATTAAAGATTTTTATGATCTACAATCATCAATCACAGTTCAGTGGTGTTGTTTGGTTTTCAACCTTGACTGTATTATTTAACTGTTAAAATTAACCTTCAGTTGTCCTGTTTGATTCACTTTCAGGACTTCTGCCTTGTAAACCTCAGAATCTGAATTTGACCAGCTCTGGACAGACACTTCAGTTGAGGTGGGAAGACGACCCATCATGCTCTTCCATGACTGACGCGTTCATCTATGAGCTGATAGTTCTTGTAGCAGACAAGCAAATGCATTATGTAAGGTCCTCCTGACATCTCAGCTGTGTTACAGACTTTGATCAAGAAGCAATAACATCTCACTCTTGAATGAACCTGTTTAGGATGAAGGTACTTTGATGCCTGATCAAACTGAGAGGATTCACACCTGGACCTGGACACTGCCCCTGGACTGTGGCCCCCATTCAGTCCGATTGACATACAGATATAACAATACAAGCTCATGGGCAGAACAAACACTCAGCGGTAGATTTTACTCTCAAATATTGGTTTATTTTTCTTCTTTTAATCTTCATTGTGAAACTTCAGAAAGTGTTACTTTTTCTCTTCTATTGTTTGTGTAGGAAGAGACATTTCAAAAACGGAGGTGTTTCCAAAGGATAGGCTGTTTGAAGTTGGCAGTAGGGCTACCTTCTGCTGCGTAATGCCTCCTGGAGAGAGCTTTGTCAACATGTCCTTTGATGATCATAGTGGCTCTAGCATTAGCAGGATCAGCAATCAAACATACGCCATGACTGTCCTCCTTAAGGAGGCATTGGGAGGATGTATTGATGTCAAATGTGAAACAAGCAAAACTCAAGCTGGAACTTGTACTTTCATCAGCTGTAAGTACTTGTACTTTCATTTTGCTGTACAACACAGCAAAATTACATTTTATTTAATGCTCTTTATTTTTAAATGTGATGCCTTTTGAATTTGCCATCCATCAGATTCACCTGCTGACAGAGATCTTCAGTGTGAAACACAGGATCTAGAATCAGTTGATTGTCAGTGGAGTCTAGGAAGAAATGATTACTGGTATCATCACAATCCAATGGAATACCATCTGCTGGGAAGGTACGACAATCATTTGGAGGCATGGAAGACTCAGGAAAATCTCTGGGGAGTTTCTAGTTTGATCCTCTCTGAAGTGGATACATAGGAGTACAGGTGTGACTCACTTTGGACTCCTCTGTACAATGGCTGTTATGGGCACAGCATTTTAAAGTCCCATTAGTTGTCACACACCTAGGTCTGTGAAATCTGTTCTCAGCATTTGACCCCTCCTCTGGGGGATGGGGTGAGCTGCAGACACAGCTGCGCTCGGGAACCATTTGGTGGTTTAAACCCCCCAATGCAACCCTTTAATGTTGAGTGTAAAGCAGGGAGGCACTGAGTCCCATTTTTAGAGTCTTTCCCAGCCAGCAAAACCAAGTGGGCCCGAAAAAGTTTAAAAGTGGGCAGAAAATGTGGGTCCCCATTGGGTTTGTCCACAGTTTCTGTGGTGGTCATATCTGTGTTTGCCAACATTGGCTTAAGTGGACACTCAGTGGGTTAGCTCACTATGATAGCCAGCCACATGATGGGCAGTGGAGCTAGCAAGCTCAGTACAGCTGAGCTTGCTAGCGCAATACATTGGAGCTTGTTAGCTTAATAACGGTAGAGCATACAAGATACAACAGAGGAGCTTGTTAGCATGCTACAGCATACCTAGCTAGCTCAATAAAGCAGAGCTTGCTAGCTCGCTGTAGATGAGCTTGCAAGCCTGCTACAGTGACATTCACTATCTAGATACAGGGTACCTCACTAGGATGCTACAGAGGGGCTAACTAGCATGCTGCAATGGAGCTCGCTAGCGTGCAACAGTGGAGCTTGCTAGCACAATACAGAGGAGCTATCTGCAGAGGAGCTTACTAGCATTCTACAGTGACGCTCACTACCTCAATACAGAGGAGCTCACTATGCCAGAGCTCGATAGCATACTGCAGTCAAGCTCCCTAGCATGCTGCAATGGAGCGGGCTTTAGCAGAGCTCGATAGAATGCTACAGGGGAGAATGCTAGCTTGGTACAGAAGAGCTCCCTTGCTTGCTTCAGTAGAGCTCACTAGAATGCTTCAGCGGAGCTTGCTATCGTGCTACAATGGAGCTCGCTAAAAATGCTTCAGTGGGGCTTAGTAGAATGCTACATTGGAACTTGCTAGCATGCTACAACGGACATCGCTAGCGATCGCTACAGCAGAGATCGCTAGCATTCTAAAGAAGACTTCACTAGCATACTACAACAGAGCTTGCTATCATGTTAAAGTAGAGCTCACTAGCATGCTACACTGGAGATCACTAGCTTGCTACAGAAGAGCTCCCTAGCATACTACAGCAAAATTTACTAGCATGCTACAATGGAGATCGCTAGTTTCCTACAGTGGGGTTAACTAGCATACAACAGTGGAGCTGGCTAGCATGCTACAATGAAGCTTGCTAGCATGCTACAGTGGAGCTCACTAGCATGCTACAGCAAAGCTTGCTAGCTTGCTACAGTGGGGCTCATTAGACTGCTATGCTATTTTAGCAAGCTAACCCACTGAATCCCTACTTACTCAATGTGGGCAAACACAGGTGGGGCCACCACACAAACTGCAGACAAACCCAATTGGACCCACATGCCAACTTTTAAACCATATGGTGACACTTGACCTTGCTGGCTGGGTTGTTATGACTCAGCCAGGATTTGATCTCACGACCTTCCAGTCTCAGGACGGACACTGTACCATGATGCCACTGAGCTGCACATTTAACCTGTAAGTTCACAGACTGTCTAGGATGTTGACTAATGTTAAAGACTTAAACCTAAAGAGCCTAAGCAGACCATGAACCCCCAATGGTTCCACCCAATACTAAAGTGAGCCTCAGTCAAGTACTGTCAATATTTGTTTCTCTTGAATCAAGTTTAATCCCAGTTTAAACACAATTATTCTATTTCTATTAGTTGACAAATTAAAGATGGAGAATGACAATGGAGGCCTTACAGACTCTTTTCACACGTGTAGGGAAGAGGCTTGTCTGTCCTTCAGTACACCTCCGTCAGGACTGACGGGTCGCTGCTCTCAGAAGGTTCAAGTGGACGTTGGTGAGAAAAACTGGACCTTAACAGCACAAAATAAGCTGGGAAAGGTGACGCTCTACGACCACGCAGACCTGTCTAGAAGGGGTAAAGGAGCTTTATGAGATCAAACTGTCTGTTCACTAGACATTGGCTGATTCTTCATGTCTTCTCTTTCAGTCCGCATGTCAGCTCCAGAGGCTGTAACGGTTGTAAATGTCAATGCCAGAAATGCCAGCTTGCAGTGGGGGTGGAGGGTGAAGAGATACTACCGTATGAGCACAAAATGCCAAATCAATCTGAACTTGGGCAACACTATAGTAAGTTAAAGGGAAAAACCAGAGATGACTTTAGTCAAACTGAGTTTCTAAAACTCTACTCCCTTTGCTATTCTTATGCAGACTGAAGTCTTTGGACTTGGGCTTAACGGGACACTTCTGACTAACTTGATACCGAATGTTTCCTATCGAGTGAAAATACGATGTGGAACAACACAGCATTTCTGGAAATGGGGAGACTGGAGTCAAATTGTCGACTTCCACACAAAGACTGATGGTAAGTGGTAAAGGGAAGTTACTTTTAATTAGTAAAGAAAACTTTTGTTTACGTGTTTGTGCCACAGTTCCAGAAGCTCTCGATGTGTGGATGCAGAGAAACAATAACGCGACTAGGATTGTATGGAGAGTGAGTCCACAAACATTTAACATCTTTCCATTGAATTATGGAACATTCAGTTCCTGTCATCGTCTGAAAATTGGCTTTTTTGAGTTTATTTTTTGTAGATTTTTCTCACTGCTATCTTTTCAGATCCCACTGGCCAACCAGAGTGGAGGAGAGATCCTAGATTACACTGTGGCTTTGACAAAGGCCAGTGAGAGAGGTCAACAAAACACAACCACAGTACCTCGCACCAACAACTTTCTCATGCTTACTCTGGATCCTGCGGAGGAGTACACTGTCACTGTCACGGCGAGGAACATCAATGGTAGCTCACCCCCAGCAACCATCACTATCCCAACTCCAGGTATGATGTGAACACCTGCAAGGGGGGGTCAAAGCTTCAGCCCTCAGTCAAAGTTAAGTTGGTAAATGGTGTATACTTGTATAGTTCTTTTCTACCTTCCTTGAAGGCCCAAAGTGCTTCACAGACACATCCACGCATTTACACACTGATGGTGGCTCTGCTGCCAAACACTAGGACCAATCTATAACCATGCGGGGCTCAGTGTCTTGCCCGGGGAGACTTGGACACACGGGCAGGCAAGGTGGGAATCGGACCTGCAATCGGTCGACAGAGGTCGAATTGTACATTCAGAACGTTTATTTTGGACCCTTTCGAACCTAGGATCTAAAACTTAGTTTTGTCTACCTGCTTGCTTATTTGGTATCATTTTATATTATATACATAATGATATATATCTCAAATATCATACATTCCAATAACATCATGAATAAACAAAGTCAATTTCAAGCACAAAGACTTTTTTAGGTTGTTCAGCATACATTTTGATTTGGATATGCATTCACTTATTTGATTAAAATTCTGTGGTCAGAACAATGAAGAGAGGTTTGTACTTCAAAGAGGCACCGGACTGGGCAGTCAGAACCAAATCGTTTTACGTGGATGATGTCAAACTGGTTCAGTCCAATCCTCTCAATGCTCTTAACACAAAGCCCTGATTGCTGTTCACTATCTGCTGTACACTTGCAGAACCACTCCAGAACCACAGTTCTCTGACAGTTTGGCACAGCTGTAATGAATGCTAAATAACATTGTAATGTCTTTCAAATACTGATATAACTGCATCATATTTATATTTATCTGCATTTGATAAAACAGCTAAAACATCATCAGCTGCGCCTCCCATAAGATTTAAGATTGAATTCACCTGATATTCCTCTGTTTTCTGATTGAGAGCTGTTGCGATCCGAAACCTTTCAAATCATCTGATCCGCTTTGGCCAGTCTGTGGGACATGAAAAGTTGAGTTATTTGTATACGGTTGTCGCCATCCTGGTCGATAAATCCCCGTTTTCCTGATGCGCGTTCCTGCTGCATTTCTCCCTCAGCCGACATGCACCTAGCGGGCTGTATGCTAGCCACCGCCGCTAACATGCAGCGAGTTCTCTCTTTTCCCCCGTGCACACGGCCAATGGTTGTGTCCCGGTCCTCCGTCAGACTTCTTGCCAAACTGTTATGAAACATTAAACGCTATGGAGACTTATAATTCGCAACCTCTGACGCCATGTATAACGACGACACGAGACTCTGTCTGCTAACGTTAGCAACTTCTTTATTCTAACTTCCGACTTCCAGCATGCGCCGTGCTACAGCAAAACATCATGGGACATGTAGTCCTATTACTGCAACAGTCATCTCAGAGAAGTGACTCATTAGTTTAAAGGGGCTATACCAAGAAAAAACAACTTTTTGAGGTTTTAAGTACATTATACTGTTCAATCCTCAATATAGAGAACCCCAAAGCGGTATTCTGATCTGTTCATCCATTTCTGAGTAATCTTCTAAAAACCTGCACTCTCAACAGCAGCCCCTCCCATACACACCAAGACGAGCGGGTTCTCACGTGCTGATGTCACAGAGTGAGACCGCCCCTTTCAGGAAGAGTCTGATCTGACAGCTCCGCCCCCAGTCTAACACCAACACCCAATTTCTCCACAGAGATAGTGATGATCAAAACGTTCAAAAACGGCTCCGTGTCAGGCTGCTGAACTCTGTGTGACTGTTGTGTTCTATATGTTTACTTTATTTATTTGTTCATTTGTTTGTTTATATTTTTCCCCGGGACCTGAGTTCCAATCTCTACCAGTAATATTAATTTGTCCACTAGTCTGACATTATAAATCCTTTGAATCCTTTTGAAGAATACCGTATATCTTCCAGTTGTGTCCTGTCTTCAACAAATCCAGCTCAAACACGTTTGTTACTTTGGACGCAGAGCTCCTTTAGGATATACACAACTTGGTTCTCCACTATTAGCATCTCCAACAGCTCTGTTAGCTCCCATGCTAACGTTAGATGCACCAGGCCGGGCCTGGGGTTTGAGTTAAAGTCTTGTAAGAATGACGTTCATTCGTACTTGTTGATCCACGTTGTTCATTCTTCTCTCCCGGAGATCTTGTTGATTAGCTCGTTTTTCGCTATGTGCCTTTTCCTGTTGGAAGTCTTCCATGAGATGTGGTAGTGGTGATAGCTTAGCTTCAAGTTCCAGTAGTGATGTTAGCTTAGCCTCAAGCAGGAGCAATGGAGTTAGCTTAGCTTGTATGTTGGCTAACGCAGCTTTAAGCTCCGTTAAGTCGGCTTCTTGATTTTTCTTTGGCGCCATGTTCAACTCTCCTTGTTGCAGAATTCCTGCTGTTGTGCAGTAGCTTTGTGATTAAAGTCGCTTGTAAACATTTTGAAAAGACGAAGAGTTGAGAGTTGAAGACGCGTCTGCTCGCCTGTGAACTGGAAAAATCCTCCATCTGTTGAATTATTTATTTATTTGTTATTTATTGAAAATGCTGTTTATTGTGTTTCAGCTGAAGCCGCAGCAGCTGTTGGGTTGTTTTTGCATGTTTGTTATGGTTGTTATTGTCAGTCTTACTTTTGAAACTCCTCCAAGTACAGATGAAACCCGAGTGAAAACATCCAGGATACGTGGAACTAATGGAGCGTTTTACGTGTCCTGGAGGGACTCTCCTGAGGCCAGCTGTGGTTACATAGTGGACTGGTATCCAGTAGAGAGACCGTGGTCTGTGGATTGGCTGAAGCTACCTCCCAACCAGACCAGTGCCAACATAACTTCCAGTAGGTCTTTTTAATCAGATCTTCTCATAACAGCACTGTTTCTTTTGAATGACTGAAAAAACCCAACATTCATAACAACTATGTATATTTCTTCCCAACAGACCTCACAGACGGATGCAGATACTTTTTGTCAGTATATGCCTGCACTCAGGGATCTCCAGTACTGCTGGAGAACAGGGAGGGCTACGCCACAGAGACCAGTTAGTACACTTTGATGGTCTTTCTTTAATTCTGTTCATGCTAAAATGTTCATAAGTTAAGCAGTATTTCCTTCTGTTTGTCAGAGATAGAAAGGAAGCTGTTTACGTCGTTGAAACATGAACAGAAGAACTTGGACGTGGAGGTGTCCTGGGACCCCATCCCTCTCAGACAACAGACTGCCTATATTCAAGGCTACAACCTCTCCTGTTGGAACAGCAACAAGCATGTAGTTAATGTGAGCACAGGTATCGCTTCACAGTGAAAGTATTACAGTCTGCTCGATCTACAAAATATAAGTCAGAGAATTCTAATCATGAATAACAATCAGTTATAATGGCACTTTTACAAAAGCTGCTTGACATGAAATGATCTGAAAACTTTGAAACTCTGTCCACACTAGACAATGAAGGTCTGCTGGTCTATTTGCAATGAAACACACTGACTTGTTTTTTTATTTGTGTTTTCATAAGCCAATCCTGAAGACACCAGACTGACCGCACAAGGGCTGAAAGTGGATTCATATCAGTTCGTTCTGACAGCACAGACAGCAGTTGGAGAATGCTGCAAAGAAACCTTCAGTGTAACTTTAAATTCCCCAAGTATGTTTTTCTTAGTGCTATGAATACTGTAGGAACCAGTTAATGTACCCGTTTACTCATTTGTGCTGTTTACCTTCTCTAGCTGATAAGATGACCTGGTTAGTCTTGTCTTCCCTGGGGGCATTGTTTCTCTTCCTCTTCTTTGTCACAATAATCTGCTACAAGCAGTGGAGATGGTGAGCAGTCCACATGTTCATTTCTAACATATTATCCTGTTAAATTCATTCACCACTCAGATCTTTATGCCTTTTTATATGCAACAGCATCAAGCAAAAGATCTTCCCTCCAATCCCCAAACCTGTGTTGGTAAACAAGTGGATGACTTCACCAGTAAGTTATAACAATCACAACCTAAAGTGATTCATTCCTTCTTTTAAATATGTCTTAAAGGGGCCCTACCATGAAAATTTTACTTTTTGAGGTTTTAAGTGTATTACACTGTTCATTCCTCTCTATAAATAACCCCAAATGGATATTTTGATCCATCCATGCATGTAAGAGTAATCCTCTAAAAGCCTGAACCCTCAGCAGCCCCTCCCATACCCACAAAAACGAGCAAGTCCCATCGTGCTGATGTCAGCATGATGTGAACCGGCCCCTCCAGGAAGAATCTGTGCTGCAAGCTCCGCCCCCAGACTACAACGAACACACACCCACTTTCTCCGCTGAGCTGTGGTGCCAAGGTAGTTATTCTCTGTCAGAATGAGTATCCTGTTACCACAGCTGTACCAGGAGCTGCTCTCTGACCCATCTTTAGAGGTGGTCTCGATCTGTTTCCAATCGGACTGAACTTCTGTTCACTCTGAGATTCCTCAGTCTGAATATGAAACGAACCAAGAGCGGAACAACTGAACCAACACAGCCACCGTACCCGATAGCCACGTGATGTAAACACGGTAGAAATGAGGCGATCGGTGAGCCGCAGACAAATGTAGAGCATTAGATTGTCATGTTAGCTAAAAGGAAATAATTAGTTCAACTGTTTACTTGTTAGAACGTTTATTTTAACACTGAAGAACGTATAACTCTCTTCTGTGTCTCCTTATGCGGCGTGCGCGGGCTGCTGCGGTGACGTCATCTTAAAGCTCTATTCACAAACACTTGTTAGCGTGTGTAGCCGTAGCGTCTCCAGTAACCGTCATGCAGGATTCCTCCGCGGTACCAAAGCTGTAGTAAAAGTGTTGAACCTTCAAACAGACGATCAAAATCCTTCAGCAAAATACAAACTTTGAATA
The DNA here is from genome assembly GCF_002922805.2 of Oryzias melastigma. Lineage (NCBI taxonomy): Eukaryota > Metazoa > Chordata > Actinopteri > Beloniformes > Adrianichthyidae > Oryzias > Oryzias melastigma. Next base: position 26,174,009 of record NC_050523.1, on the reverse strand, counting down.
AGTGAAAAATCCTGGCAAGCATTTGCAAACCGCAGCGCATCCATCTTTCTCTTCTGTTTTGACCCGCCCCCATAGCTGTTGGCCAATGACTGAAGAGATATTTAGTCATGTGGTTTTGTTTATGAAGTTTGGTCTGAGACAGAAAGCAGGCACACTGAGGAGGCTCAAGGATGACGTCGTGAAATAGACCGACAAGGAGCGAAAGGCGGAGCCTCAGGGATCGAGTCATTCAGCTTCTATGTATTAAAACGGTCCACAAAAATGACTCATATTTCATAAATAATGAGTTTTTTAGTGTTCCAAATGTAATATATAATCACATATACGGATATAGTTTACTCTGAAAGGCTGAAGAAAACCATGGTATGGCCCCTTTAAGAGATTTGCTTATTAGTTGAAACATCCGACTGGTAGAAGACCAAGTTCATCATCTCTAAAACAATCACCCTTCAGCACAACTGATGCAAACAGCAGGTTCATTTGATGTAAATTAAGATCTGTAAGTGTTAAAACTGTTCGCTCTGTTTCTCTGTCTTTTCAGGATTCTCTTCAAAGTCCGTATCTGCTCAGTGCTCAGGTTCATCCCATAGACATTCCACAGCTCTGTAATAAAGTGGTACCTGAGTGTGCCACTGAGGACGGCAGCCATTGGACCTTCTCACAAACCCCTGAGGGCTACTGCAACCAGCCTCTTCAGAGGTTCACTCCCTCCCATCTCAGTGCAGACTCCACCAGGATCAATTTACCCTCTTCTTCCTTTAGAGGCGATGTTCAAAACCCATCCTATGACTTGAGGGTTTGGAGTGAGGATCAGAATTCCAGCTCAGAGTATCCGCTTCTGGACGCCTCACCTTCCAGTCAATACAAGCCTCAGGCTTGCATGGAAATCTTCTGGCCAGACCCAGGAAGGGAGGGGTCGAAGAAATGTATTCCCTGTGACTCTGCTTATATTTCGTTACCGCGGTAACAGACCAAAGCAACACTGTACAAAGCAGAAGGAATTGACACAGGAATGGGCAGCTACTTGTCAAAATTGGGAAAGTTCATCTGATTTCTCAGTCATTTACACTGAAACAGAGAGGGCAAAATTACAGCAAACTGAAAAATCGCATGGTCTGCCCTCAGACCTGCTTCTGTGGCTCTGAATTCTGTCCATTTCTTCTGATCCTCCTTGAGATGAATCTACTTCTTCATTGGAGTTCAGATGTTTTTGATCAGGCTGACTGGACTTGCTTAGGGAAGTCACACATCTGTCCGTCTAAAGCTGCACTCACACCAAATGGGATTTACCTGGGAAATTCACACCAGCCACCTCTACATGGACATAGGGCAAATTCGCAGCTCGACGCGTGTCCTCATAAAGTTGACGCCCCAGGTGCATGTGGGAGGAGCTAACACCAAAAGCCTGATCGCTACATGGAGCAGTGTCTGTATATCCAATTTACAATCCAGACATTTACAAGAAATTCAAGCAGAAACTCTTGAAAAAGTTCAATGGATGCAAGAATTGTGAAGCTGCTACAAAATAAGAGTCCTAAGTTCAACTTGACCTATGAAGATGTTTTTGATGGAATAGCTTTAGATTTCAGTAATATGACCTCCTAATGGAGAAGATTCAACAAATGACTCAGTTCTTTAGAATCTATAAATGTTGAGAAACTCTGTTGTGTAAAAATGTGGAACATTTGAAGGTTTTTATTTTAGAAAAAATACTGTTATCTTTGGGTGGTTTATTCAATAACATTTTATATATACAGTTAGTGACTTAAAAATGATGCTGACTGTCATTTGCATTGAAGTTTTAGATTTGGATAAGAATTTGAATTATAATTCCGACTGGGCACAAAGTGCAATTATTAAGTTCTCCTTTGTGATCATGTTTACAATGGTTGACACCTCCGTGTTCTGAAATGGTCGGTCCCTACACATCACTACCAAATCCAAGTCCCTGACTGGTCAAACTTCAGCGTTTTTGCTTTTTTTCAGTCAAAAGATCAGCTGGTTGAATATCAGCGTTTGTTCAGTGAACCCCCAGTTTGTACGTGGAGCCGGAGAGCAGACTTAGAAGCTTGCATAGCCACGCGTGAATGAAAGGGTTTCAAGTGCAGATGCCTGAAACACGGTTTTTGTAGACCTATCATTGAAAGTGTCGGCTTGACGCGAGATACTACAGCCGGGGTGAATGTAGTTATGAGGTGGAAGGAACTGCACAGATCTGACCAAGACAATTTCTGCAGCACTAAAGGTTCCTCAGAGCACATTGGTCTCCATAATCCCTAAAATAAAAGAAGTTTTCCATAACCAGAACTCTACAATACCAAACTGACGAGCCCAACGGAGCAATCATCTGAGCAGAGCCTTGGTGAGGGGAACCAGAGATCCCTGTGGCTGAGCTCCAGAGATGCAGCAGGGAGATGGGTTAGGTCATCTATCACTACAGCTCTCCATCAGTCACGTCCTCTGGAGTAAACATTAAAGACCCACTCCAATGAAAACGGTCTTTTTGATGTTTTAACATGTTTTTGTACCATTTTTATACACTCAAAATAAAAACTGTGTTTTGGATTTTTTTCTTTCTTCAAACCATGTTGGATCAGGAGCAGATGAAAAAATGATGTTTGAAAAACTCGTGTTTATGACACAGCAACTGAAATGGATGAGCCAAAGTCTCCTTTCTCTGCTCCAACCCAGCTGGCAAAGCCAAGTGTCCCCATATGATTAACTTTACTTTTGCAAACATAACATCGTTGCCCCGTGTTAACTCCCCCTTTTTGAGGATAGCCTACATCCTCAACTCAGTAACGGAACATCCTTTTAATGCACAACACACATCATCATCGTGCATCCACACACTTAGCATCCCTCACACATTGCTTTATTTCATTTGTCTTTTATTTTACTCTATCTATGTCTAGTTATTAGTTGAAAGCTGTCTTCTATGTTTCACATTTGCTGATTGCTGTTCATGTTTTTACATCCAGTATATCTGCTTGCTTAACCTTATGTTATTAAATAAATATTAGAAAAGGACGTCGTTCAGATATTAACTCTATTTCGTGGTTAAAGTCAATTCAAATGAAACAAATGACCTAAAGTTGAGACACGTATAAACTAATTATTACTTTATTGATTAGAGGAAGCAGCTGACCATTAATGAGTAATGTTTTTCCTTCATTACAAAGATGTTGCCCTGATGATAATTTTATTAAATATCTACTTTAATAAAATGAACATTTTCAACCAACTTTGGGAAAGCATTTTTCATGTTCATCCCCTTTTACACTACACTCCTCACCAAGCGGTGCGGAGATCTGGTTCCGGTTTGATCCGTCGAGGAGGGATGGAACGTCCCGGTACCGGATCAATGGTGCTGTGATCATCAGCCAGGAGTCGGAGAGATTAAGGTTTCTTCTCAAAGAAAACCTGCTAGTATACTCAGGTCAGTCACTTGGCTTCTGGGTTGGTAGAGTAATTTCCTTATTCAGAGTTTGTGACCAAAATGAATGGAAAGTGAGGAACTGCCTCACCCGTGTCCCCCGATCGCATAGATGCCCTTTACTGATAAGTATTTCATCATGGACCTAAAATCCAACTAACGTGTCAAGTTGCGCCTGTGCGAGCTGGGCTGCATGTCTGCTGCTCGTCGTGCTTGTGTGTATGGATGTGTTAGTTTTGTTTTTGCTTTGGATTTATTGTCTGTATCTACTGATGCAAGCCAGTATTAGTAGATTTACATATTCAAGATGGGATTAACTGGCGCTCAGGAAGCACAATATCACGGGACTTCGTCATGTTATCCCATCGAAGCTAGCAAGGAAGTACCGGGGGTGTCGAGCTGGACGTAAACACAAGGCTAAGCTAAAGGCTGAAGCTGTTTACCGGCAGCGCTTCAAGCCATCCATTCCCTCCATCATAATGGGAAATGTCAATGCCCTGAGCAACAAGATGGACAAACTCGCAGTGCTGATCAAGACCCAGCGGTGCTACAGGGAGAGCAGCCTGCTCATCTTCACTGAGACGTGGCTAACCAGGCATGTACCGGACGCTAATGTGGATTTACCCGGATTTACCAACGTGAGAGCGGACCGGGACCCTGATGCCTCCGGGAAGAGCAAGGGTGGCGACTTTCGCTACAACTCTGGTACATGTCACATGCAGAAATTCTCAGATGATACTGCAATTGTGGCATGTATCAAGGGGGGTGAGGAGGGGGAGTACAGGGGCCTGCTGCAGGACTTTGTGGACTGGAGTCGGCGGAATAATCTACACCTGAACATTTCAAAAACCAAAGAAATGGTGCTAGACTTCTGCCGGATGCCTGCTGCTCTACAGCCCATCACCATCGATGGAGAAGAGGTGGAGGTGGTCACCACCTATAAATACCTGGGAGTTCACCTGGACAATAAACTGAGATGGTCACCAAATGTTGACGCCATCTACAAAAAAACCCAGAGCAGGATGTACTTTTTAAGGAGACTTGCTTCTTTTAATGTGTGTCCCAAGTTGCTTTTTATTTTCTGGCAGGCTGTTGTTTCCAGTGCTCTTTTATATGCAGTGGTGTGCTGGGGGGGCAGTGCTAGTGGAAAGGACATGAAAAGACTAAACCGCCTTACCAGGAAGGCAGGTAAGGTGGTGGGTCAGAGTCTGGAGTCGGTTGAGTCTGTGGTGGAGCGGAGGATGCTGGTGGAGCTAAAGAAAATCCTGGAGAACACCAGTCACCCCCTGCATCCGGTGTTCTCTGCTCAGAGGAGCTCTTTCAGCAATCGCCTTCGCTCACTGCCGAGCTCCACAGAGAGATACCGGAGGTCATTTGTACCCACTGCAATCAGACTGTATAACACTGCTGAGAAGGGGAGGGTGAGAAGGGGACCCTGATTGTACTGCTGTTTTTATTGTCTTTTATTGCTTTTAATGATCTAATTGTCCCCCCCCCCCTTTTTTTAGAGATATTTATTATTTGTTTTTATTCATTTATTTCCTAATCTGTGTGAATGACCTGGAGCCACAGACTGCCACAATTTCCCTTGGGATTATTAAAGTATCTATCTATCTATCTCTATCTGATCCCATATCCACCCAAATTACGTTCACCCACCAAAAACAATTTCAAAATAAAAGCCACCCAATTGGGTGGAAAACTGCCCAATCTGGCAACACTGAATTCCTGCCCACTGACGTGCTGTTGACTGGAATGTTCCATTGCTGCTGTGAGGAATCACCACACACTTTCAAATGATCCATTTGTAGCTATTTCGGGGGTTTGGGTGTTCTTAATGATAGAGTTAAATAATAATGGGCGTAGGATGTATTTTAGACGATCTTATCAAGTGTTCAGCTCGAGGCCCTCAGAGTGATGGGGCCCTAGGCAATTGCCTACCTTTGTCTAGTGGTAAGTCCGCCCCTGGGTGGATACTGCAGGTTCAGTGTAGAAATGACCTAAACAGAACAACAGGCTGTCAAAAAGAGTCATCATGCCTGTGAGAACAACAACTCCCACTAAGATGATTCTTGCTGAGTCTGGACAAATCTTCATTTTGAGACACAAAACATCGTCTGGACTTCACACTGACAGCTTGTTCTGAGCCCGCTTTCAGTGGAAGCTTCAAACAAGCTCACTCATGATTGCCGACTGTAGTTCCCCTAAAACGAGACTCAGACCGACTCAGACCGAGTCACTGTGGATGGGCTCCAAAATGGCGGCGCCCGTTTCAGGAAGCCATGGTGATGGTTTGGCCTGATTCACGAGAGCTGGGGGTAAAGCCTTTTCAGTGGTCACACCTCACTTTGTCCATTCTTTCTACAGTCATTGGAAGATCACCTGGTGTGTGGTGCATGCTGGGTAGCTTTCGCTCTGACATCACATGTCAATCAAAATAACAATATAACAAAAAAGGGGCGGGTACAATGTGAGCGCAGCTGGAAATTTGTCACTTCACTGACTACGAGCCGCCTGGATGACTACAAAACAATGCATTGTGGGAAACACTGTCCTGACAATTCTTGTAAACAGCAGATATTTATGATTGTTGCGGCCTAAAACACCTGATGTTGCAGCTTTTGAGAAAAGTTTTTTTTTTTTTTACTTTTTTTTTTCTTTGTTCCACATCATGAAAAAACAATGTGGTATAAATTCTTGTTGTGTTGAAGCTCTTTATGACTGAAACAATCTTCCTTTATCTCTATGATTCATGACATCTTTGTCAATGTTTAATGAGGCTCTGTTCATTCATTTGAAACACTCTTGTCTTTGTTTTTAAATTTAGAATGTTTCATTTATTGCCCGATGTCTTTGGTCCAGCATTTATTCTTTTTTCTATGTGGTCTTTTTATTTGCTTGTTTTCTCAGTGTTTTTCTCATAAACATGTTTGTTTATGTTTTTTTACTATTATGTTAGGTAAGGGTTGATATTGAGAGCCAGTGGGTGTGTATGTGACTGGGTGGATTATGCATACTTAATTCCAATTTATGATGTTTTTTTTCTTGGTTCTTCACTTTCACTGTCATTTGTGTTTCTGATTTTTCTTTAATTTGGAGGACCCTCTTCAAAACGAGATGTGGAATCTAAAGAGGCTTATGCTTCCATTTCAGCTCAAATGTATAAATAAAATTAAAAACATCCAGAAAATTACATCTTATATCCAGAAGAGGGCATTGAAGGCCAGATCTTTAAGGCAGGCTCCTATTTATTTTTGCTACTGTCAACAGCTACAGTAGAGGACGACAAAAGCTTCAGTCTCAAGGATTTTTTTTTGGTAGAAGAAAAAATCTATACATGTATTTATTTATTGTAAACAGATTAAAACATTCCAGTAAAGAGTCAATACAAAGGTAGAAAATGTGTTCTTTGTATTTCAGACAACTTGGTAGATGATCTTCACTGCAAAGATACTTTATGTCTGCAAGGTTTATTGATAACACAGACATTTGACAGATTATGTTTATCAGATGAGATTTTGAAATGATTTATCCAGTGTCTGTTCAGCTTTGTTTCTGTCAAATCTCTCCAGGTCCTTCTCACGTCCATTACTGAATTATCGTTTCTGTTGCCACCAGGGGGCACTAGCGAGGGTCTGATTGTGTCTGATTGTCCCAAGCCTGGATAAATAAAGAGCTTGTGTCAGGACGGGGATCTGAAGGAAAATCTTTGCTGCTCCAAATATGCAAATCAGGCTTATCCAGTCTGGACTGGTGGAACCCGGGTTAACAACGAGCGCCATCGGGGCTGTTCACTGATGAGGAAGGCGTGTTTACAGTAAGAGAGAGAAGAGGAAAGTAATGGGTGTTGGACGGAGAATAGAGACTTTGGATGTTGGAACAATGACAGGAAAAGGTAGAGAGCTAGTCGACGTGATGAAAAGAGGACAGACTGAATTTTGCTTCTGCTCCACACGCTTTACTCTCTCTTTGCAAATAATTTTTGCTGATTATTATTTTTTCTTTTGTAATCACACCAGCAATAACTTTGGAATACCCCTAAACTATCAAGTATAGTTTTTACTCTTAACAAAGGCATTCTTTTTGAAACATTTGATCTTAAACTACATGTGTGAGGCCAACACACAGCTGAAGTCTGATATAAAGTTCCTGAGCAGCAGCTGACACGAGGCTGACTAACAAGATGCCTCCCCTCTCCACAGAGTTAAGACCTTTTCGAGAAGATATCGTCACTGGAGACAAAGGTTCACCAGATGGAAGTGAATGTGGAGGTAGATGGACTTGAAGGAAATAATGCAACAACCTCAGGAGAGAAGAAAAAGCTAACTCGCAGCTGAAAGGCACAGATTCCATGACAGAAACAGCATCAATGCATTACAACAGATCATGGGGCGATAATCCTCCCTGGAACCATTTTAGCGGCTCTGATCATCTGTTTCATGGAGAAAAATGTTACAGTTTATTCACATTCAAAGGCGTAAAAACTGATAGTTCTGTAAAGGTTTTAAAATATCATTTTGAAAGGGTTTTCTAAAGTTTAGGAAATTTCTGCTTACGCAGCGGCTAAAGTTATAATATTCCAGCTCCCTGATTGATTCTGACGCCGTCTTGTGTGTGACCATTTTATGCTTAGATAAATACCACCCTCATTAATTAAAAAAAAAAAAACTGGAAAAAGTTTTGAAATTGAAATTATGAGTTTTGAAACCTAAAAAGTTAAACATTTAAAGCTGAAAATAATGAAGTTTATTTTAGAATAGCAAAACGTTTTGGACATTTTACTTCTTTTTGACCAAACACTATTATTTTTTTTCCCAGTTTGTTTTATTTAAGTTTCTAATAATTTTGCCCCTAACTTAGCTCCATACATCTCCTCTGGAAACACGAGGACCCTCTACAAACGAGGTATTAGGTTGGATGCAGAGACAGAACTCCACTGAGAGGACGGGAGGCAGAGAGGGAGGCAGAATCACGTGCGTGCATGCGCGTGCGTGCATGCGCCGTAGGATCGCTCCTCACCGCGGCTGCTCGGAGTGAGGATGATCTCTGTCCTGGAGCTGACGTCCCGCTGATGCAGCAGGTTCTGGTGGACCTCTGTCGGGTCAGTCGGGAGGAACTCGCCTCTCCTCGGTCCGGTTCTGCCGGTGAAGTCCTCGGAGCGCAGACCCGTTCCATGAGTGTGATGAGAGGAGCAGACAGGTGAGCGGGCATGCGTGATGTCTCACCTGTGGAACCATCTACTGGATCGAACCATTTGCTGTTCGAGGGAAGGCAGTGATTTGTGAAAACTTTACCTGTAACTCTGACATCGCAGGTGAGGGACAAGGACCGGAGAATTCCGAGGCGCTGGATGTGACCGTGAAGGTAACAGAACATGAAGAACTTCCTTTAAACTGCACCTCAGGCTGTTAGAATAGAAGTTTTAGTGGAGACGGTAGAAAAGGAGCCAGCTTCATGTTTTAACAGTTTTATCTGGTGCATCTCAGAGCGGTTGTTCCGGCTCAGTCCACCAGAGGGCGCTGTCAGGTAGACGGTTCATGCACGTGCGTGCGATGTTTTTGCTACAGGGACACCTTGTTGGAAACCAGTTCTGGCTGTGACACAGCCCGCGTGCGTGGAAGATGACAGATCCTGTGCTCTGACTCTGCTGAAAGTTGCTCCAGCCTTCCTGAGCGTTAACTGAGCACGCGGACTAATGCGTGCACAGGACTGACGCCCCCACGCACCGTGGAGGGAGGGGTGCACGCCAAACACGCTGCTGACAACTATCCTGACCAGGGCTGGGTATCATCATTTACAGAAGTGATTCGATTCACCAGAGTCTGGATTGATTTTATTCTGATTTGTTTTAATTCTTTAGATTATAGTTTACAGATTTAGACACATTTGAATATATTTATATTAATCTGATCCAGTTCACATACTGTAAATGTATCAGTGAAATAATGAGATTGTTAATATCATCCAGTGTTACATGGATTCTCTAAAGGAGAAGTTCTAACTAAAATGTTCAGATCATTAACATTACCTTTGTTTCCATTAACTCTGAAATTTCGCAAATTGGAATTTCGATAATAAATCCTCATAATGGAAACACCACAATTTCAGAAAAACTCGCATTTTTCTAAAAAAAGGTTTTTGCGCTTAGAGGAGGTTTGGGATGTATCAAAACAGATATTTTTCACAAAGCTGTAATGGAAACACTTTTTTCCAAATAGATGCTCCTCTTTGTATGAAGTGTCCGTCCTGAGCATAGCACAGTACAGCGGGCGGCAGGAGAGATCCAACAGCTTCACAGCTCATTATATGGAATCGTGCAGCTCCTCCATAATAAAATCACCAAGATTTCCTCATAGCTTCATCTGCTGCGAAACTTCTGCAGCTTGGAGCCTGAAGATGCTGAGGTCTCGTTTGAGGAAAAGCGCGAGTGCAGGACAGAAACTTAAATGCATCTTGTCGTGTTTTTAAACAGAAAAAGATCCAGCAGCTTACTTGCTGGAATGGTTATTTATTTTAAAACCGCTGAACAGGTTTCTCACCTGAGACTGTCAATAGACACTGCGGCACGACAGAGCTGTGACGTCACCGCAATGCTCCTTTTTTAGAAAAATCAAATAATAATAAAAAAACTTGTTCTCATTCATCGTTGTGTTTTTAATGACTTATCGCAAAATGATGATTTAATGGAAACAGTGTCATTTCGAAACATTGCTTTTTTCAAAATTCCTAGAATTTTGATAAAGTTTTGCGCAGTTGTGTAATGGAAACTCAGCTAATGTAAACATTGTTCTGCTTCTCCTGGAGGGCGTTTCAGTTTGGCCACTAGGTTTTGTTATTTTAGTTTGGGGTTGGATCTTGGTAGTCTTAGTTTGCAGGCTTTGTTTATTTGTTTTCTTTAGGTAGTTTTGGTTATGCAGTCATTATCAGGAGCTGCTGACTATCGACATGTCTGGGTCAGCAGTCTCCATGACTTGTTTTATGATTGGTTAAGGAGTCACCATGGAGAGATAAAAGAGACACATGTGGATCTGGAGCTGCAGGTTACAGACCTCTGGACTATTTCAAAACACACTGTTCTACCTCATGTCACTCTTGAAAGTGAAAGAAAATGTGAGTGACGGTGGTTTTTGGCTCCATCTACCTTGGAGAAAAACCTCCAGCTTCCCCTCTCAGCTGCCATGTAAAGTGGAGCTCACACGCATGAATGCCGCTTTCCTCTCTTAGACTGCGGCCAGAGCCAGAGCGCGGCGTGTTTAAAAAAGGACTTTTCTCTACCATTTGTCCAGTCCACTTCTGAGTTCTGACTGAACTTTTGTTCTCTCTCTTGTTTTTTATGGTGTTTCAGTGCAAACAACAACAACAAACACGCTGAGAGTGTAACACTGGATAATTGGGATGATTTCCTGATACGTACAGATACTTTATGTCTGCGGTCACAACCAAGCTCACCAAAGATGATGATACTCATGTTTAAGGAATTGTGACATGACTTTAAAACAGTGGTGCATGTAAATCAGGAGTGTCAACTCAATCATACAGGGGGAAGAAATCTAAAACACACCTTAGGTCGCGGGTCGAACAAGATAAACATTTATTGAACACTGAAACTAAATTTTTAAAACTTTAAAAATTTAACTTTTTAACATTACTATTACTGAAATGGGCAAGAATAATATTCCAGAATACATCAACTTAAAACCTTATCCCTTGAACACTGGAGCTCTAATATTTATGTTCTTTGATTTACTGTAACTTTTCAACCGTTAACATGATAATTCCAGCAGATTCTGAGGGACAAAATCGGCTCGTTGACAGTTGAAAAGTTACAGTATGTTAAAGATTTTGTGTTTCAGCATCAGGTTTTAAAGGGTTAAATAACTTATTTAAAATAAAATAAATTTTACTTTATATGAAAGTATATTCTGTCAAAATTATACAAGTTAGAAGTAAGCGTAAGATAACATCTGGACATCAAGCTACATTAAGCTAAAGCGATCTGGAGGGCCGGATCCGGCCCTCTGGATAGCTAAAGTCTGCTAGCTTGATGCTTTAATGGAATTTCCCATAGGACAGCTTATGGTAACGTTCGGTCACCTAAACATAAATTCTGACTAAATTAACATCTTTATAAACTCACAGGTATGAATTTATAAACTCTTTTAAGTAACTATTTTTAAAGTAACTATTTGTGGTCTAAAAAACGTTTTTTTCCTCATACTTTCTTCTTCTGGAATAAGGTGTAATGGTATAGTGCGATCGCCACCTAGTGGCCAAACTGAAACGTCCTCCAGGAGAAGCAGAACAATCAGGCTCGATCACGTGGTTGATGACTCGATTGGTAACGCTTGTTGCCCCACGATCAGTATCAAACATTTAGTTTATTCTTATTATGATCAATGCTTTATATTTATTATTCCGGATTAATACTCATAGAAGTCTGCATGTCATGAACGGATCACCACATGTTATTGCCATTAGGCGCAGCAGCAGCTAAAGCCTGAGGCTAACAAAAGCAGTTCAGTCAAGTTAGCGAGATGTTCACACATTCAGACTTCCAGGATCAATATAAACGCTTTAAAGTGACAGCAAGTGTCTCAACTGGGTCGTCTTAACGCAAACAGTGACGCATTTTATTGGAAAAAGATCAGAGTTTTGTTTCTTTTTAATGTTAAACCGAAAGAGACGGCTACACTGCAGATGCTAACTACGCTAATCGCTAGCTCTGTGATTTAACTCCTTAGGACCCGAGCTGTTCGGTGGCATGCCTGTTTTTTTTTTTATCACAAAGAAATAAAAGTTCAGAGAAAATAACTTTTTAACATCTTTTAACAAAAGAGGATAATAAATCCCATAATCTTCAAAAAAACGACTGTAATGATTTGAGCTAGCCATGAATACTCATTAAATTCATGCTAAAACAAAGTCGTCATTTGTTTTTAAGAATTTTAAATGAAGGTTTGCATCACATTTGATTAAAAATGCTCAATAGTTCTGAAGATATTAAAGCTAAAGTCGCTAAACTTTCTCTCATGACTAATTATCACCGACATTTACATGATAACATATTTTTTAGGTAATAGTTACACTATTTTTACCTGTTGGTTACTTCACAGAAATGCTCTATTTAAATGTTGAATGTTAAATAATGTTCATGACATAAAAATAGGGAACAACTTTAATCTGTGTTTTAGGACCAGTTTACTAACATTTTTTTTGTAATTACGACATTAAATCTTGTAAATTTACGAGAAAAAAGTTGCCACTGTTAAATTACAAGAATAAATATTTAGGACTTAAATGTCATAAAAATGTATGACTTTTTTCTCATAAATGTACCACTTTTAATTTTGTAAATTTAAGTGTTTTTATCTCATAAAGTTACAAGAATAAAATTCTAATTTTAAGAGATTTAAAGTTGTAAATTTACGAGATTCTCTGGCCCTGATACTCTGTCTTTGTTATTAAAAGTGTTCATTTTTTAATGTGGTTCATCGGCAGACACTCAAAATCAAACGACTCTGTATCGGATCAGGCCCAAAAACCCTTGAAGGACATCAGTAGTATAAACGCAGTAACATCTCTAGAATCTTCTCTTTCTGTGGAACTTCTTCTCACCAGTGTTTGCTTCTCCTACAGAGACCGCTCCTCTTTTTCCCTCTCCATCCTGCGTTCATCCCCAGCTTCCCACGTCACTGGAACCTTTCAATCTGCTCTGACATTCATGCTAATCTGATTATGAAGATTTCCTCTGAGGTGCCTCTTCATCAATGACGGCCAAGATGGAGACTCCTTTCTACCATGACGACTCCTCTGCCGTCACCGCCTTCAGTCACGTCACAGAGTATGATCACTACCCAGGAAACAAGACGCTGATGAGCAAGAAGGTCATGCCAGTGGCCAGCGGCCATCCCTTCCTTGGAGGCTCCGGTAGTGTTACAGGAGGAAGGGCTGCAAACCAAAGCAGTCTGGGGCTTGCTGGGAACGGTGGGCTGCTGCCGTCAGGAGCCTCCTCTGCTGCGCCCCCCACAGACTTAAACCTGCTGAAGCTGGCCTCCCCTGAGCTGGAGCATCTCATCATTCAGTCCAACCAAGGACTGGTCACTTCAAGTCCAGTCCCAGGGTCCACCAACCCTTTCATCTACCGAGGCCAGGCCACCAACGAACAAGAGGGGTTTGCAGACGGCTTTGTCAAAGCACTGGCAGACCTTCACAAGCAGAACCAGCTGGTGGGAGGTGGCCACATGTCTCCACCTTCCTCCTCTAGCGTTTCCCTTCAAGCATCTTATCAAAGGAACTTGATGTCGGGTGGAGATATGCCGGTCTACACAAACCTCAGCAGCTACAGCCCCGGCCAGATGCCTTATTCTGGAGGGCAGATGGCGTACAACGGAGGATCAGGTCCTGGTGCAGGAGGTGCTCCACCCCACCACCCTAGAGGCTTGGATGCTCCTCAGACTGTTCCAGAAGTGCCTCACCCAGCAGGTGACCCCACCTCGCCACCCTCACTTTCCCCCATTGACCTTGAGACGCAGGAGCGGATCAAAGCTGAGCGAAAGAAGCTCCGCAATCGCATTGCGGCGTCAAAGTGCCGCAAACGGAAGCTGGAGCGGATCTCCCGACTGGAGGAGAAGGTAAAGGTCCTGAAGAGCCAGAACTCTGACCTCGCCTCCACCGCCGCCATGCTTCGGGAGCAGGTCGCCCAGCTCAAACAGAAAGTCATGAGCCATGTCACCAACGGCTGCCAGATCACTGTTGGAGCCGCATCCTCCAAATCCCGAGGAGGATGCACTGGGAGGGAGGAGTCCAGCTGCTGAGGAGGTGCTGTGGCTGGAGGGTTACAGCCACGGTTTCCACACTTTGCTGGAGCTTCAGCACAGAACAAGCTTTGGTGTCAGTGTTGACGCAGCAGAACCAGAGATCCCTCCTCAGCACCAGAGGGTCTCTGTCAGTCATCCAGATGGAGGTGGGGCTTACAAAACCAGCACAACCAATCAGGCGACATAGAACATTACCAGTGAGTGAGAACAGACCATTTTGGCTGCTATTCTGCATTTCTTTGAACTCTCTTACAGTCAGGTTTGAACGTTTCCTGAACAGTGTGTTTTTGTCTCATTATGCTCCTTTAAACTGCTCAAAATGTCTTCATTCATTGAGAATCAGCTCTGCTGATCAGGGCAAACGTTCAGAGGATTTATAACCATTAGAAAACCTTAAAATGACATTTTTAACTGTAACTTCAGATCTTTTTTATTTTAATCAGAAAAGAGAAGACCGATGATATTTTAGATTCTGTGATATGTTATTTTGCTGTGACAATTTAAAACAGGAAAACAACTTTCCTGATTCCTTTTATAACATTGTTCACAATGTTTCTGCAAAAGGTAAAAGAAGGTCAAAGGAATCGACAATAATTACATTTATTAGTAAAGATGAATTGTGTGTTCGTTCATCAAAAAGACATCTTTTCTTTAAAGAAGACGTTTGAATTGACAGCTCTGTTTTTATAGTTCATACTTGTGTTTTTTTGGCAGCTGTTCCTGCAGGAAGTTTTTCTTATTGGCTCAAAGTAAAACTGCTCTTGGAAGTTTTTTGTTTTTTCCTGTGAGGTTTGTGATGTGGCAGAAAAAAGCTCTTAATAGTTTTCATCAGGAAATCAGACGTTTTTTCTTAAAACAGAATCAAGATAAACAATCATTTCCATCTTTATCTTAGCTTTGTATCCTGGCTTTATTTCAAAATCAATTCAAATGTTTGAGAGACATTTCAACGTAACTCGTGTTGTAGATTCACATTTCTGCAACAGGAGAAATAAAACTTTTTGTATTTATAATTTTCACACAGCTACAGATGAAATGTTTCTTCAGGGGGTCTGGGTCTGGGTCTCCCTGTGGCGGTCCCCAGCCCGGATAAACACAGGGTTGTGTCAGGAAAGACATGAAACTCAATGAAACTCAATGAAACTCATGCAATTGTTGCAGTGATCTGCAGAACAGGAAACAACTGAAGATCTTTGTAATATTGGTCCTTCATGGTTTTTACACTCCTATCAGTGAGATGGTTTGTGCATTCCTGTTCATAGAATTACAATCTCTGATTATATTTGGTGATTTTTTTGATTGAGTTGATATTTATGTGTAACATTCTGAACTTTGTGGTTTTTACTGTTAGCCTGAAAAAGCAGCAGGAAGGTTTGATAAAATGAAGTGAAGTAAATGATCAGGTGGACGTTGCTGCTCATCTCCGTGTTGACGGCAGTCTTTTAGATCCGGCTCTGAAGATCTGACGCTTCAGGATAAGAGAGCCGAATTGTTCTGGAGGTCATCAGGGACTTCCCAAGTCTTTGTGTAGCAACTTTGGCTCATCAGTGTTTTTACTCTTCTCTAATGAGACATTTAGAAAATGTAATAACAGATTAATGGATGTTTTTTACCTGATGTTATGGCATCAAAAGAAGTTCTCGAGGAGTCTTCCTTCATAGGACGGTGGAAGAAATCCTGTAGAGCCCGCCCCCTCTTTTCTATTATTTTTTTAAACGAGTCCTAATAGTTTGGTGTCTTTTTTTACCGTTTTCCTGACAACTGGACGGAGAACTTTAACACCTCTGAAAGATAAATGTCAAAGGTCAGCACCAACTGTGTTTTCAACTGTCCTGTCTGGAGCATCTGGTCGCTAACAGCTGGGCTACGTCACCATGATGGAGTCATGCACTATGAAATGTACACTGTGAAGCCTGCTTAACGGAAATGGATTCATTTGATTTGTTAATATGCATTGTGAGCTTTTATTGTCTTATTGCTTTCTCTGCAAACAGTTCCTTGTTGTTGTTTTTCAGTCCTAAACTTTAAGTCAAGGACCTCCAGATGGTTTCCGTAGTTCTAGATGTTTTTACAACTTTACTGCTGAGAAGAGAGAACTAAGAAAGATCTTCACTTCTGTCACCCACAGACATCAGTGGATAAATCAAACGAAGGAAATGTTTTTAAACAGCAATTGAAATAAAAAAGACCTTTAAATGATTTGTTTGTTTTGCAACACTGCTTTTATCTTCTTTGATTCTATTTTTGTAAAACTGTGCAAAGACACCGTTCACAAATAATATTTTACAATGTTCTGATTTTATTTAAGTAATAATGCCTTTATTTATGACAAGTACTTTTGAAATATCCTGTCACGTGTTTATTAATCTTGTGTTTTTTTCAGCGGTGTATGGATAATGGTGTCATTATATGTGAAGGAAATCTTTCTTTGGGTCTTTGTGTGTCTTTTTACTGGTAACTATCAGCTGAACGAGACTGGAGCAGCAAACAATAATATGGAACTATCTTAACCACGACTAACTGTAAACCTGTAGAAACACACAGTCACTGCCAACCGAACCTTCACTCAGCATCATTCAGATGGTTTTGAGCACTATAGGTGTCCAGAAAGACTGTAGAAACAACAAAGAGGTCAGAGAGGCTTTTTTGTTGCTCTCCTCCTAATTTTGAGATAAAAAAGTTCACTAGTCCATCTATGATCAATGAATAAGAATCAAGGTAGACTTATTCATTCTAAATAATTTAAAGTAAGCCCATGTGCAGATGACAAAAGGAACTAGAAAAGTTGCATTACCTGCAATAAAGCTAGTGTGAATGCTTTTAGTCACTGAAGATACTGAAGCTTTTTGCTGAAAATGGTGACGCAATTGACTTTAATTGCTGCAGGGATTTCCTGAAAATGCAAAAGCTATTTGAAAAATGTTCAACTTGCTTAAAGACTGGAAATGTGTTAAAGAACTATGAAAGAGTGCAGAAGTTGACTTAAATTATTATTAAATAATACATGAAAATTTTGCAAAAATATTTAGTGTGTTGCTTAAATATGAGTTAAACTCCAAATAACCTAAAATTCCTCAGTAAACCAAATTAGCCAGAAATGTTAGCATGTTGCCAAAATATTAGCTACACTCAATTTTTTTTGAAAATTACCATAAAATATTAAAACACAGTCCATGAATATATTTAAAGGCTTTTTGATAATCTACTTAAAGTGCTGAAATTTGAAGACTTTCTCATTCATTTCCTATGAGCATATTTTGCTCATTATTTAAAAACTACAACATTTATGAATATCAAAAGTACAAGCAGGAATGTCCTGAACGAGCTGAACGATGAACTGCTTTTCTCCTTCAGAATCTACTGGAATTATCGTGTAAACGTTTAAAAAGGCTGGTTAAAGACACCTCAGGTGTTAAAGGGTTAAGGATGGAGCAAAACGGCAGTAAGTGAGACCCTCAGCTCAATTACATTTCTGAAAATAAATGACAAAAACTTCCTGTCAGTAAATCGTTCAGTCAAGAAGATCAAAGTCAGCTGTTCCCCGTATGAAACCAAGCTTTGAGAGTCACAGTTAAACCTCTGATCTGCCTCGCTAGTACAACTCACTAAGGTGAAGCTGAAGTATTAATCATGAATGGGACAAAGACGAGTTTCACTTTGACACTTAGGTTGAAGAGATTAATTTTCTGTCTCTGGAACCGCATGCTGCAGCTTTACTCCAGGACAGACCGAGGCTCTATGGACCACTCGTACAGTCACATGATGATGGAAGCTGGACGTTTCTGCTACTCCTCCCTCTCAGCAGGGTGCTGATGGGAAACAACCTTCTTCCCTCAGCAGAGCTCTGCATGTGTGGGCTCTGTGGTATCACCACTTCCCACAGGAACTAAATTCCCTAAATGAAGATATTTGAAGAAACCCTTCCACAAACAAAAACACACAAATATGTTAGTACACGTGTGTCAAAGTCAAGGCCCGGGGGCCGGATCCGGCCCTCCAGATCATTTTATTGTTATTAATAACCCGATGTTATCTTGTGCTCATTTCTAACTTGTATAATTTTGACAAAATATATTTTTATGGAGAGTAAAATATTGAAAGTTATTTAAGGTTAAAGTTGATTTATTCTGGAATAATATTCCTGTCTTTTTATTATTCAGAATTATGTTAAAAGGTTACAGTTTTAAAGCTTTAAAAATTTGTATTCTGCTAGCTTCTTGGACTATTTTGGCATACTAAGATTTTTTAGGTTATTTTGGAGATTAGTCAATATTTCAGCTGCATGCTAGCTGTTTTGGCTAACCTTTGTTATTTTGTATTCAGTTTTTTAAGCTAATTTGGCATTTAGCTAATATTTTAGCCTGCTATCAGCTTCAGCATTTTCAGCTATCAGTTTCAGCATCTTCAGCTGCCAAATTCAGCTTTCAGCATTCGCACTAACATTATCGTAGGTAATGCTATATATCTAGTTCATGATTATGTTAAAATTATATGCTAGTTAAATGCTAACTGTTTTGGCTAATTTTGGCTTTTTTTAGGCTATTTTGGAGTTAGGCTAATATTTACAGACTAGACGTTTTGGCTAGTTTGGGCTTTTTTTCCGTTATTTAGGCTTTTTGAAGTTTAGCCATTTTTTTTCAGCTACATACTAGCTGTTTTGGCTAACCTAGGTTTTTTTTTTTTTTTTGGCATATAACTCATATTTTAGCTGGATGCTTTAGCGTTTTCAGCAATTAACTCCAGCATTTTCTGCTTCAATGTTTTTAGCTATCAATTTCAGCATCTTCAGCAGCCAAATTCAGTTTACAGCATTCACACTAGCAATGCTACATATCTAGTTCATAAATATATTAAAAAGTTACAGTTTTTCAAGTTTTTAAAATGTAGTTTTAGAGTGTTCAATAAATGTTTATCCTGTTCGGCCCACGACCTCAGGTGTGTTTTGGATTTCGGCCCCTTGTGATTGAGTTTGACACTCCTCTGTTAGTCCTTATTGTTTACTCGAGACACCAAGATTGACTCAGTAAATAGACAAATTATTCATGTCTGTAGAGACGTAACAAACCCAATTGAACACTTGGGAAATGACAGAACCTGTGAACTCTTTTGAGCTTCGATTTGTAATTCAGTTGATGCGCCTCAACGTCTGCGGGGATGAATCTGCAGTCAGAGAACAGAATGCAGGGTGCACATGTTAAGCTATTTGATAGAAAACGTTGAGTTGCTGTTTTTTCCATATTCTGCTCCAGATGGAGTGACCCACTTACTGAGACAGAGGCTCTGTGCCATTTCTGGTGACTAATACCCCCTCCACCCACACCTCGACACACACCAAAGCACACACTCATTTGTACTGCCGTGTTTTCCCTCATGTTATTTGACTGTGTTTTTGCTCTCAGATGATCCTGTTTGTTAAAAATAAAGATGTCTGTGAATAAATAAGTGTTGACAGTGGATGTCAGTGCCTGTTAATGCACTTCTTTGTTTTTTTCTTTGCTATCACTGACTGCAATTTCACGCTGTCTTTAAGATGAAGCCCAGAATGTTGCTCAATAAAAGAACTCTCCCCAAACTACGTTTAGGAAACACTTTTAAAAACCAAAAAAAAAAAGAAATTATCTGTGAAACGGCAACTTTTAATGAATGATAACAAATCAGGAAATCAAGGAGATCCTGTGAGCGGTGTAGAAGATGCTGGTGCACCACCAGTCCACCGTGGATCATCAGATGAGTGTAGTAAACAAATAAAGCTCATCATCTCACCACATAAGCAGGATTAGGACCCACAGTTTCCTATGAGTAATTTGTCTTTTTACATATTTTTGAGACATTTTAAAAACACAAGGTCAATTATTTTCATCTCTATAAAGTCCCCTTATATGTTCCCAGTTGTGTTTTAAATATGATAATGACGTTTTTAACCAAAATCCATCAACCTTAATGTCTCAAAAATACATTTTTCATGATGATCTGAAGCCTCTGTTTCCAAAATCTCCTCTGAGGGGACGTGGCTTTTGGAGCTCCACCCCTGGTCCCTCCGTCTGATTATGATAGCTCTATGTCACTGGCATAAATCTTCACCACCAAAGACTCTTTGAGCTAATTCTCCAATGTTTATTGACTGTGATCAATACATTCAATCATTGGTTTCTCAGAGTTCTTGATAAAATAATCAAAGCTAACATCAAAATGCTCTTTCATTGATTTACAATCCTTTCCAACTGCGGTCAAATGAGCCGCCGTTCACATTTCCGTGGTCACATCAAGAAGCTCCGTGGAGTCTGGTGGAGATTTTCCAGCGTTCTCAGTCCTGCTACCGTAAGTATTGGATGAAACTCACACCAAAAATCCAGTGATGCTGATTTGACCACAGAAATGTGAACGGCGGCTCATTTGACTGCAGTCAATGTGAAGATACCATCTTCTCTTCTCCAGAACCTGAACTAGACACTAGGAACAGATGAGGGTTTAGTGCATGTGCAGCAGAGCTGTTGATGGAAAGAAGATCATTCATTCAAACAGAGTCTGTCCAAGACACTTTGATTGATTTAAAAGGAGAAATACTCGGAAATGTAAAAACAAAATGATTTCTGATTACATTTGTTCTCTTTCAGAAGGAAAATGACACAAATACATGTTAGAAACTCTAAAACAGGATTTTTATCAGAGGAGTTTAAAGAAGCTGAAACTATGCATTTTACAGCCCACACAGATATGCTTCTTAGATCCTGCACACTGAATAGGCTGCATCAAAACGGACCTTCAGATCCAGAGTAATTAATGTGTTTAGGTCGTATGTCCCGCTGCCGCCTCCCTGTGAAACACGCTGAAAACCAGGATGCAGCCATCTGAGGGACACGGCGGAGTGAAGGAGAATTCCAGAGCTTGAATGTGATCTCACCAAATCCTCCTTGTGCTCTCACACTTTCATAAAAGTCTTTTTTCATTTGAACATTTGCCCAGCTCCTCCCCAACCCGCATATGGCAGAGGTGTCAAACCTAAACCCACAGTGGGAATATTATTTAAAACCTGTACAAGTTGAGAACCATTTTGGTTCAATGTTTACTGTAAACAAACAAAGGACCTTAATGAATGAAGTCAACCGGAAATGCAACAAATAGCAACATTAATTTCATCAAATGAATCTAAAAAATCCAGTATATTCCCTTTTTTAGTCCATGGTAATTTCTAATGAAAACTTCTCCTGCTGGTCAATAACCGGCCAAACAACTATGAAGTTTCTGAAGCAGCAAGAACACAAAATGAAGTTTGCATTAGTGCTCAGTTTGCCTCTTTGAAGGACAGTATAGTTAATATTTGATACTTGAACTGACGAAGCTTAGAAAACTGTTTGTACCCAAAAACATAAACACTAAATATTAAATATGAAGAAAATCTTTATTTTCTTTTGCTCTTTCTTTAGCTTTTTGCATTCATTTTTGCTAGACCTTTTTGATAGAACAAAATCAGATTTCTTTTGGGAGAGAATCTAAACGTCCTGTAACAGCAACAAAACAAAAACTTGCTCAGTTCTCTGAGATATTTCGCCTTAAAAACAAATGAATGACTAAGACATCCTTTCAGTCCAATAGAATGCAACTAGTGGGACATTTTCAATCCTCTGCACTGCCAGTTATTTATTTGTGAGTCACCTGAGGCATTAAACGGCCTTTCCCACGGCCCTGAGCTGCAATGTCGCATCGAGGTGACAGCCGTTTCCCTGATCTGTTTGCATGTCAGGGGACAAATGATACAACATGGTGTCTGTCACACTGAACATCTGTCACACAGGAGAGCTGCGAGTCTGACAGCGGCTGACTGACAGCCAAGTGTGCTTCATCTCCTCCTCTAAACCAGTAAAGGCTTGATGTGTGGCGTCAGTCCAGACCAGGAAGTGTGTCCCCCATCTGAACATGAGACACAAACCACAAACTCTGTTCATTCGCTTCCATTAAAGTCTAAAGCTATCAATTCATTGATCAAACACTAAATATCTCTGCGTGGAGATGCAGTACATCCTCCAGATGCCGTCATGACACATTGTTTTCTATGGTCTGAGGTCCAGCATTGTCTTCCATTCACTGTCACCTTCCTCTGAACTTCACCAGACTGAACAAGTTCACAATTTCAATGCTACACAATGATTTGATGGTTAGCTGCAATAAAAACATTCTTATGCTGAGAACCAATCAGCAAAGACCTCAGAAAAGTTTTGATTTTTGAGTCCTGATGGACAGTATAAAAGACTAAAGTGCAAAGTATTGATGAGAAGAGCAAAGGTCTATCCACCTGGTCAGATCATTATTATTATGGTGTAAACCATGGCCCAGCAAACATTTCACTGTGGGCCCCATATGGTTTACCTTTGGGCTGAATTTGTGGCCCCAGGTGGGTTTGTCCGCAGGTTCCATGGTGGCCCCATCTGTGTTTGCCCACACCGGCTCAGGTGGACACTCAGTGGTCTGGGTCGCTGGGCAGCGGCGCTCACTAACTCTCTACGCTGTCCACCGGGCGGCTGGTTAGTGTACAGACCAGTAAGTAATTCAGATTTTTTTTTTAACACGTTCCCAACATCCTTATGATTCATACTGTGTGAACATTTTTTTTACAATGTTTTTAAATGCAATAATTGAACTTGTATTGATTTTCCAAGATGATTCCATAGTCTGATATGCTGCACCGAAACACTTTCTTCTTCATTTTTGCTCTGAATTTATTGGTTTTGAAAACTTCATGTCCTTTTAGGTCATAATTGCTCTTTCTTTTATCAAACTTTTTTTGTATGTTATGTGGCAGACTGTTTGATGTGCTCTATACATATCTTCTTTGGATGGAATGATTGACTAATTCATTCAATTTGAATATTTTCTGCTTTATAAACAGTGGTGTAGATGGGTCCCAATAATTACTCATGGTGATGATTCTTACTGCTCATTTCTGTAATACAAATATGGATTTCTTCACAGGTCAGAGTTCAACAAACTGGGTATTTTTATGATGCCTATGATCCCAAAAGCATCTCATGAAGCTGAAGACTAAATATGAGTCCAGTGAAGAGTTCAGAGGAAGCTGAGAGAGCATTAGGGTGAGAGCTGAAAAACATCTGGATCCTAGAAAACAGAATAAAACAAATGGGAAATGTGATTTAAACAATACAACTGAATACATTTATGTTTGCTTGTTTAGAGTCAAGACCACAATGAGATCACTTTTACCAAAACACTCCAAAGACTGAAGCAAAGCAAGACAGAAAAGAGTGGTGCTGCTGGCTGCCTCCTAAAGTTACAGCCTCTTATATAACCATGCATGAACACAGAAAAGTTTTCAGCTGTGTCTTTGTTTGGTGTTTGTGTTGATGTTGCCATGGTGATACTCGCTTGAAACAAAAACAGATGACGAAAAATAAAAAGACAAGCGCAGATTGTAAGACACATCTGTAAACATTCATCCCTGAAATGCTTCTTTACGGAGTTTGTTTCTTGTTTTCCAAACACACCTCACTTCTGTTTTCCAGCAAACTGATGGACACACATTTCTACTTAAGATTAAAATGAAGAAGAGATCTTCAGGAAAGACATTAAACAGATTACATCCACAACAAAATTGTTGATCTCATGTATTTTTTTGCCTCAAGCCAATAAAAGTATTTTCCTCCAATAATAATAATAATATTGATCGACAGTTGATCAGCTTTGACAGGTTGAAACCTTCAGGGAATTCAGTGAATTTTACAAACTCTTCTTTCTTGATGATGAAGTCTGAGGCTCACAAAGGGATGAAGAAGGGATGAGGGTGGCTTGCAGGGATGGAGGGATAGGTGGATGAAGGAATGTATTATTGGCTCACTAAATGTTTGAGGGTGACTCAGATGCTCCGCCCACAGATGCGCTGAGTCACCACAAACCGCCAAGTACTCCATAAGTGTGTGTGTGTGTATGTGTGATGTACCTGATTTAAATGTCAGTAAAGTGAGAATCTGACTGTTTCTCAGTTTTTCCCTCTTCTCTGATTAATGGATGTGACTGAGAGGTTACAGCATAAACACACGTTCATATCTGAAACATAGCAAGCCAAAAACTTGTTTACCTTGTTTTGTGATGCGTAGGACTACATCTCCCAGACAACCTGCTGTTTTTGTGCTTTTTCTTCTGTCCTAAAGAGGTTGGGATTCCAGGGGATTGAAGTATGAACCAGTTAATGGCAGACGGTCCTCTTTACTCCTTCATGCATTCGCCTAAAAATTCTAAAAAGTCTAAAAATTGCAAAAAAGTCGATGAATTTTGAAATAACAGAGGTTCAGTTTGGCTATTTTATTGTTCTTATTGTTGGCAGTATTTTATAAGGATGATCTAGTGATCTCAAACGAGAGGTTTCCAGTTCATACTTGTAAAAGGTTAATAGTGTTTTGCACGATTCTGATTTCCAAACATTAATTCAGTTCAATTCAATTTTATTTATATAGCCCAATATCACAAAGGAAATTTGCCTCATTGGGCTTCATGCAGGTAATTTTTAGAAATGCTGAAAATTAGTCATAAAATATGAACAATAGTTAAAAACTAAACAGACTAAATAAACTGGTTATCCCTGCCCTTAGACCCTCCCTCCCGGTAAGGAAAAACTCCTACAAAAACCTGAGTCAGGAAAAAAGAAGAAACCTTAGGGATTCCCACATGAGGGAGAGATCCTATCCCAGGACGGACAGGCGATACCAGAACAGTTAAAGAAAAATTAGCTTCTAAAACTACATAAGAAGTTAGCTTCTAAAACATTAAAATGAAGTTTCACTTTCACTAACAAACCTTCTAAGGACCCAGACGACTTAAGGTCATCGCACCTCCTGGAAAGTGAACCCTGGTTTCCCACAGCGTAGTCCTACATCCAGTCAACTGAGCCATCCGGACGCCTCTTCACAAATTTGAGGACAAACGACATACATCCAAGAACAGTTGAACACCCAGAAAACAGCTGCCTCAAATTTAATCAGCCAAAACAAAACATATCTATGGTGAATTGAACCCATACAACTGGTTAAAATGTTTGTGTATACGTTCTAACATTCACTCATCAGTTATTGTGGTTCATCTACAGAAAGATTTTTGCAAAGCTTGTGTTTGCTAATCAGTAAACACATTATACCAAAGAAACATTAAGTGTGACACAGAGATTGGAGTTTTAAAGCCCATCTTTATGTTTCTTTACCCCTTAGTTTGACCTGATAAAGTGATAGATTATAATTCATTTTGAGTTATTTGAGTTGAGGTGAAGGGCTTCAAGAAAACGGTTTCTTCCCATAGATCCAGTTTTTCTTTATTTGAACCTGAATAAAATGTTATTGATGTAACACAAAACCTGCAATAGCTGATTGATCCTGAAATCATGAACACCTTCAGGGTTCTTACGGTGAGATACAGTTACTTTTCAACAGAAGGCATTCAATCAAAAGGGGGGAATGATCTTTTTATCAGAGCAAAATTTGCTAAGATCTTCTTTTACAGAAACCCTTCTTGATGACATTGAAAAATAGACGTGTTGAATTTCAACACGACTCAATCTACTGATGATGTCATCAGGTCAGGTGACCAATCAGCTGATTGGATCATGCTATGACTCATTGTGCTGATGATGTCATCAGGTCAGGTGACCATCAACAGCTGATTGGTCAATGATGCTATGACATCACTGACATCGGTCTATGTACCTCTATGGTGACCTCAAATTGACATCAGAGTCTGTGTGACATCATCACAAATTTTTTCCTGATCTATACCCCCGGATTGACATTTGATCACAAAAACGTTTGTTTTTGAGTGACTACGAGCACTGTTGGTCAGAGCTACAGACCCTTTGCATTCACCTCTTTAGAGAAACCCATTTGCAAATATTTACTGCTGTTCACTACGAACACATAATATTTAGCATTTATTCTGAAACAATGGCCCATAACCGTAGATACCAGCAAAACTTTCGTGGCCAGAACTTCTGGCAGAACTCTGACGGTGTTGGAAATCCACGCAGCACTCGCCAACGTAATACACAGGATTGCAGACGTTACAATCCCAATCCCGTTGAGCATCATGGACGTGTGCAGCAGCAGCCATATTTCCACCACCAAAATACAAATCTGAAGACGGATCAGTCGGACCA
This sequence comes from Oryzias melastigma, assembly GCF_002922805.2. NCBI lineage: Eukaryota > Metazoa > Chordata > Actinopteri > Beloniformes > Adrianichthyidae > Oryzias > Oryzias melastigma. The sequence continues at coordinate 26,147,608 of NC_050523.1, read as the reverse complement.
GGACCGACTCATCTCCGAGCTCAGAAATCAGCTCCAACAAGCCAATGAGGAGAATAATCAGCTGATCCAGATGAAAGCAGCGCACAAAGCCTTCATATCAGAACATCAGGCATTGCAAGAAGAATGCCTCCAACTGGCTAACGAGAACAGAGAACTTGTGAGCCAAAATGAAGATCTCAAAGTGTTTTCTTCAGCCGAGATTTCTTTCATGGAGATGATAGAAGAACTGAAGAAGCTGGAGGACGAGGCTGAGATTCTCCGAGCCCAAAGAGACCAGAACACAGAACAAAGAGTCCTTTTGGAAGACCTGCAAACAGCTTATAAAGTCAGCCAAACAACCATGCAGATGTGTAAAGAGAAAAACTCTTCACTGCTGGTCAAAGCCCAGAACCTGGAAAGAGAAAACCATCAGCTGAAGACTCAACTGGAAACAGCTTCCCAGAAGACGAGCAGCATGGATGAACTCCAAAGAGCTGTGGAGGTCACCCAAGCAGAGATGCAATCCTTCATTGATGCTAACTGTGCAATGATCCTGGAAAAGGAACGGCTTCAAGAAGAAAACGATGGCATGAAAACACAAGCAGAAGCTGCTTCCCAGGATGAAGTCCAGATGAATCATCTGAAATTTAACAGAGATGAGGTGGAGCGCTTGAAGAACCTGCTGTCTGAAGAAGCCATAACCACAGGTGAGCTCAGAGAACAGCAAGCTTACCTGCAGGATCAAGAGAAGATGCTGCAAGCAAAGCTGACTGAAAAAGTTGAGGAAGAGGAAAACACTGATCTCAGGAATGAGAGTCAGACACACGGAGAAGAAAAAGGAGAGGAGAGAAACCAAGGTTTGGATGTGGAGGAAAATGTAGTGATGGAACAGCAGGAAAAAGAAAGTGAAGAAAGAATGGAGCTGCTTGTTGAAGAAATACCGAATGAAAGAGAAACTGATGCAGCAAACCAAGTGGAAGAACTGAACAACTGCATGCAAAACCTCCAGCAGGACAATGCAACTAATGTTAAAAAGGACAAAAAGAAGAAGAAGGAGAAGAAAAAGAAGGAGAAAGTGAAGAATAAGAAGAAAGTCAAAGAGCCAAAAGAAAAACCTGAGAAGAGGTCCTCTTTCTCACAGTTTTTCCGTAGACTCTTCTGCCTCGGGAACTAAATCCAGACGACTGCACAGTTTGAGACTTTTTCTCCTTCTTCCTGCGTTCTTCTAATCAGCAGCGAGAAGGAAATGGAGATCTGGAAGCAGACAATGTGGTAGATCCTGAGCAGGATTGGGCAGCCAAAGTCTA